>NW_010318763.1:87220-115777 GCF_000700745.2 Antrostomus carolinensis | reverse complement strand
GGAATGGGGGGCAGTATTAAATCTTCTTGCTGATGGTTATTGAATTTGTCTAACTTTAGAATTGAAATTACAATTAGGATTTATAGTAACTCGTTAGAGGCTGGTTAAAATTAGGCTTTAAACTCTTTGTCTCTTTATGCACACAAATCTAACTATGATTGGATATTTAATTCCCTAATATATGAATATCCTTCCACAGCACACGGATATGAAGGAGCACAAGAACCGCTCAGGTGAAATCATACTGTGGTTGTAAAAGTAATGTCAGAAAATGTTTAGGGATGAGAGATGGAAGTGAAGGACAGTGTTTAATACAGAATATCTACAGGAACAGGGTGGGGCAGGAAGTTATCTGTGTGCTTTAAATTAGTGAGGGCACATGCTCTTAAACTGGCTGTGCCAGTTTCAAATACTAATAGATTAATGAGATAATTCTCAGCCTTCTCACTAATTTAGAGGTTGAAAGGACTGCCTTGTAAGTCTCAGCTCATGCTTGGCTCAAACTCTGTTGAGCTACCGATGTCCTGCCTGACCAGAGCACGGTCTCCCCCTCTAAGGGAAGATGTTCTCTCCAGTCCTACCTTTGGTAGTTTACTCTGTCTCTGTGTTATGCACAAATGCAGGACGCAGCCCAACAGTGCCTACCGTGGGCTCTGTTATCTGGGTCAGTGCATTGGCTTTTGCCAACAGGAAAGAGAGCTGAGTGGGGGTCTGTAAGGCCTGGGGAGCTGAGCTCTCCTGTATTTCTGTGCATGAACCTGGTAACAGGGAATATGAGATGGTGCCATGCACATCAAAATCTGAAAACCAAAAATGAACAATCCTGCTTTTACTTGTGCCAAAGGTGAATATGACAGTATGACCAGTCACAATGAAATGAAGATAAAAAGATTTTATATTCTTACTCTTTGAGATTTTTTTTCCATATATCAGCTCATGTACTTATTCTGTGGACAAAGACAGGTTTTTCTTTCTGATGTGTCAACTGTCAGCATAAGTACAGGGAGGGAAATAAAACAGGAGTTTGAGTGCTTAAGGATGCCAATAAGTTCCTGGAGTGCAATGGGAATTAGGTGGCCTCTGTGGGAGTTGATAAATAACTCTCCATTCATATAGTCAATGGAGACATATAGACACAGTTCTAACACTAGCCCTAAATTCATATACATCTGTCCAGCTAAAGGCAAATTGTAATATGAAGGTAGTTTTCACTGGCTTGTAGTGTTGCCAAGTCACCTAGCATGTAGTTTCTCTGAAATTGCTATCTTGGTGGTAGTAAGCAGACAAGAGTACAAAGTACACAAGAGCAAAGCAAAGGAGACCACACAGTCATAGCCCAGAGGAAGCATAAAAGCTTTATTTCTTGGATCATATAATCAGATCTGTGTTAGTTGATCACTGAAGTTGTATCCCAGTGACTTTCTATGGTTATTTAATACAAAACCCAGGACACCATAGAGTGTACAGAACCCATTAAAAGCAACATTAGGAAAAATGAATGTGGTACTGTACAGCCTTTGAAATTGCTTTTCATAAGTTATCTCTCACTAATCAAATAGAACCTGCAAGGGAATAAGAACCACCAAGCAGGATGTGACAGGTACTTAGCTTAAGAAGAAAATGGGCATATCTGTGTTATTGTTTTCTACTACAGTAATAATCAGAATGCCCTAACAAGTGATTTTTCTGTACTCTACATTCAACTGGGAAATCTGTAGTTTACCATTTTAAGACATTCCACACTCCTCTCCCTCCCCTCCAAGTTAAGGTCAGGTGCAGCTGCCTCCTTATCTTTTTTCTACTGGCTATTACGCTGTGGTATATGTTGGTGAATTTTTGTTTTGTGGGGATGATACTTTGTTTTATGCACATGGACAGATATAAGGCTGCGTTGTGGCTCTGGACCATGAAATGTACAAGGATATGTGCAAAGGTACTGGTAGCTTTTGTGACAATTTCTCTGGGTGTGGACACAGCATTCAACCAATATACCTGACACTTTTCTGTTTTCTCCTGGCATTGGTGGTGTGATGGGGAAAGGTGTAGCTGCAGCCCTGAGCAGCCACGAGGCAGATTGCATCTTTCTCTAGTGATGGCTTCTGCAATGAAGGCACAGCGTGGGGTCTGGAGTCATCTTGTTCTTAAACCTGCCTGAACAAGTAATGCTGAGGCTGCCATACAGACTTTAGCTGCAGTCTTCTTTTGTGGGAGTAAGTAATCTGGCCAGTGAAATCATTACCCAGTCTTCGCGTGCCTCCATCGCAAGATGGAGCAGACAGATAGGCAGTTAGCTGTGTCCACTGTAAGGCAATCAGACCCTGAACTTTGCCTGCCCAGAAAGGACCTTGCAGAGCATAATTACAGTCTTTACTGAGCCTGTAGTCAGAATTCAAATGCAGTTTAGTGATCATTTGGTCACTGTTTCTCTTTACCCAGAAGATATTATATCTCAAATATGAGTAGAATGATGCTGAGAGCATGCCTCATATCACTAAGATCGCAGAATAATAGAATCATTTTGGTTGGAAAAGACCTTCAAGATCATCAGGTCCAACTGTTAACCTGGCACTGCCAAGTCCACCTCTAAACCACATCCCTAAGCACCACATCTACACGTCTTTTAAATATCTCCAGGGATCGTGACTGAACCCCTTCCCTGGGAGGCCTGTTCAAGTGCTTGACAACCCTTTCAGGGAAGAAATTTTTCCTGCTATCTAATCTAAATCTCCCCCTCTTGTCCTATTGCTTGTTACTTGGGAGAAGAGACTGGGGCCCACCTCTCTGTACCCTTCTTTCAAGTAACTGTAGAGAGCAAGAAGGTCTCCCCTCAGCCTCCTTTTCTCCAGGTTAAACAACTCCAGTTCCCTCAGCTGTTCCTCGTAAAACTTATGCTCTAAACCCTTCACCAGTTTTGTTGCCTTTCTCTGGACAGGCTCCAGCACCTCCATGTCCTTCTTGTAGTGAGAGGCCAAAAACTGAACCCAGCACTCGAGGTGCAGCCTCACCAGTGCCCAGTACAGGGGGATGATCTCTTCCCTACTCCTGCTGGTCATACTACTTCTGACACAAGCCAGGATGCTATTGGCCTTCTTGACCACCTGGGCACACTGCTGGCTCATATTCAGCCAGCTATTGACCCAGGTCCTTTTCCACCAGCCGCTTTCCAACCACTCTCTCCCAAGTCTGTAGTGTTGCATGGGGTTGTGATCCAGGTGCAGGATCCAGCACTTCGCCTTGTTGAACCTTGTACAACTGGCCTTGGCCCATTGATCCAGCCTGTCCAGATCCCTCTGGTGAGCGTTCCTACTCTCAAGCAGACTTCTGACTGAGGGTGCACTCAATCTCCTCGTCCAAATCATTGATAAAAACATTAAACAGGACTGGACCCAAGACTGAGCCCTGGGGAACACCACTTGTGACTGACTGCCAGCGGGATTTAACTCCATTTACCACAGCTCTTTGGTCCTGGCTGTCCAGACACTTTTCCACCCAGCGAAGAGTACACTCATCAAAGCCATGACCAGCCAGTTTCTGCAGGAGAATGCTGTGGGAAATGATGTCAAGACTAAAGTCTAGGTAGGCAACATCCCCAGCCTTTCCTTCATTGACTAAGTGGGTCATGTTGTCATAGAGGGAGATAAGATGAGTCAAGCAGGACCTGACTTTCATAAACCCATGCTGATACTGGCTGGGCCTGATCACCTGGTTGTCCTGTACATGCCATGTGATGGCACTCAAGATGAAAAGCTCTTCAATTGAAAAGCAACCTTAACCACCTATATTTTTTATATATATGAAAGTCAAAACAAAATTTTATAGATGGCATATTGGCAAAACACTGCCAGAATAAATTTTTACGTGGGTATAAAAATATGCTCAGTGGGTGTAAATTTCATATGCATTTCAAAATCCAAACTTGACAAATTGATGGGTTTGCAGGCCATATTTATATTCTTTTTTTTTTAACGTGATAAAAAATTCAAGAGGTGTAGGCTCAGATAAAAATAAATGTGATCACACAACGTATTTGATTTAATTTATGAAGCACTACCTGTCCTCCTCCTTTTACAAACTACTCAAGACATGTTAAAATGCTCTAATGCTATGAGTGTATGAGCTTATCGCCTGAGAATGTTAATGTGTTCGTTAACATTAAGTGCTGTCCTTGGTTATAAGCGTAGATGGCACTTTTGTACCACTGTTTACCTGTGCTTACTGTTATTCACTGTTCTTTTACTTCCTTCTCAGCTTTGATGCTGTCCACTTACAGTTTGTTTACCTTGACAGTTCCTATTAGCAGATGCTATTGTACACCTGTGGTGGAACTGTAAAGAGAGAGCCTTCTTGCATCCTTTCCCTGACCTTTCCACCCCTTTTTTGCATAGTGCTTTGCTTTTCTTTCAGTTAAAGCCTTGATTCTGTAAGAAACATGTTGGAGTACTTATCTTCATTAATGCCTAGTGGTCTTTCTACACATTTTGTTATGCTTTTCTGACTGGGATAAAACATGTCTACCTGACTAAGCTTTACATTTTGCACTGTCTCTGGACAGGCATCACTGAGAGCCAAAAGCTCAAAAAGAGAAATGATACAGGCTTTCTTTGCCTGGTTAAGTTCATAAACTTTCAACTTTCAGATGTCAAAAGTACAAGAAACCTGCATTCACCATGCAGTGGCCCCAGTATCAGGTATATTGGTAGGCTCACCAGGTACTATATCAGCCTCTTGTCTTCCCTGACACACCAGAGCTGTGGTGCAGGAGGAGTGGAGCCAAGGTTTCTTTTTTGTCACGAGATGAAGCACTGGTACTGGGTTAAATAACAATCTCAGTAAGCAAAACGCTCTTGGTTCTGATAAAGTCTTGTGACCAATGTCAGCATCTCTAATATGGTCTATAAAGTGTCCTGGAAATTGATAACAAGTTCTTGCTTCTAGCTATAAGCATCTCTTTTCTTATCTGGCACTGAAAAATCAGAAGAGGAAACTGTATTAATGGAAGAGTGTACTTCAATGCCAGAACTGCAGATGCAGTATTTAGTTGGCATACAATATTTGTAGCATTTCAAAATAATTGATAATGCCTCTTTTACACTCTTGTGCTCTGACTTCTTGCTGCTTCACTGCTCTGAGCTTTCCACATCACAAATGTTAGTGATCATGTTGCCTGTAGTAGTGTATCTGTTACAGGAAATTATGCTTGTTTGGATGGGAGTTGACTGTTGGCTGGGTAAACTTCAGACTGGTATTGGCACACCTCCAGCCTGACCATCTTAGCTTTGACCTGGGGGGGACGGGAAAATATTAGGCTGTGCCTTGAACAGCGAAGGGGGTTTGGAAAATGCAATTGTGTTTGCAGAAAGCACCCGGAGTATACAGCCTGCATGGCTGCAAGACAGTCTCACTGCTGAAAAGACTGGCAGCAAGAAATCGCAAACAGGGTGAACACATTGTTTATACCCTCCAGCTAGTACATATCTTGGGACAGATGTTTGTTGGAAAGCATTTGCTGGAAAGAAGCTGCAATAAACAAACATTATTCATTCGGAAGATGATGATGAGAATTATGAAGCTGGCGGAGGGAGCAAGGGTCAGTAAAAGTTAATTTGACAAACTTATCTTTGCCAAAATGAAACAATTATAGTATCTAGAGAAAGCAAAGCTATGTTGGAACCAGGAAATATTCTTGGCAGACACATGATCATGTTCTGCACACTTGTATTTATGAAGAAATGCAGAATCTTGCTCTTGGCCTAATGTGATGTTGAATTATTGAATCTTCTTAGTTAATTTGCTTCTAAACAATCTGTGAAGTCTAAAAAAGTGATTGGATAGAGTTTAATTTTGCATAGAATCTGTTTTGAGCAATTTAGTTGTTTTTGTCTAATGTGTGACCTTTTAAAAACATATTTGCTCTATGATCCCCATCTTAAGCTATTGACGTCAGCAGGGACGGTGTAACCAATTTAAGGGTGTTAGATCAGGTTTTACATCTTCCTCTTCGAGAGATATCTGTAGACTTTGTTAATAAATTACTTTGCACTTGGATAATCTTAAGACTGCAATCTCAATATAGCTTTGGGAGAGGGAGGTGAATTCTGTTCTGCTTCACGTACAAATGAAACCATGAGTTAAGTACTATTTCTTTATTATTGATTACTCAATACTCGTTGGTAGTGATTTTTGTGAAAGGCGGTAGAAATACCACTTTGTTTTCAGTTCCCAGGTTGCATTTATAGTTGATAGTTAAAGCAAAAGTGAAACAACTACAGCAAAACAGACTTGCAAACTGAACAACTTCTATGTAGAAGTCAAAGAAAGGATTCTTTCAATACTAGCTTGTGAAATGTACCAATATTTTAAAAAGGGATTTTGTTAGTTTTAGTTAGTTTGGGGAACCCAGATTTGGTACAAGAATGTGATCTTGTTATCACACTTGTTTCTGAAATGATGCATCAGATGCCTATTTCTTTCATGTGCATCAGCATGGTTTCTAAAGGTATTGCAGATTGGCACTTGTTATTTTCTGTGTGTGTAAAGAACAAAGACATCTTAACTGGCTTCCTGGGATACTTGGCTAGTTTTATGATATGATTTGCAATCACCAGCGACATATATTAACAGTTTTTTTGTTATCTTTGCATTTGGCTCTGTGCATTCTGGACTGTGAACTGATCTGGAGAATGCCTCAGGATATGAAAATCTTAGAATAATAACAAAGCTCATTACAGGCTTGAAAGACAATGTGTATGAGAAAAGATTCCAACTTTCCCCTTTATTTTGGTCTGGGTTTACTTTTTTTGAGAGAGAGAGAGGGAGGAAAAAAAGGATATGATTAGGCTTAAATATCAAGGTCAGTAAGTCACCAATGACAGGTTAGATCAACATGTCCTGAATTTAGATTTTTAGTGGAAGTGGAAAAGAACCAGCAGAAACATTTCTGTTTTGTCTGTGTCTGTAGAAGGAAAGAAGTGTTGGAACCTATAGAGTAAACCCTGCTTGTAAGCATCTGCTGAGAGGAGTATTGAAATTCTGAATGCTGGAGTACTTAATGAGAAATCTGATCTGAAGACACTAGAATAGTGTAGAGCCAGTTACAACGCAGAGGCGTTGAAGAGCAGGGAAGGAGGCATGTAGAATATGAACGACATGACCAGTGTCCCCCCTAGATATGCGATATATTGTAGGTTGTTAAAAAAGGAGGAGGAGACAGATCTTAAGAGTGCAGGAAATGAATGCTGCTTTCAAGACTTCACAATAAGCTATTTTTGGCATCAGGCTGCAGAAAGTGAAATTTTCTGAAAGGTAAAACTTTGAGCTTGGCTGAGAAAACTGATCAAAGGAGATGGACACATCTTTAAAACTGGGACATGGAAATTATTTGTCAGAAGGGCAAGAATGTGTTTTCCTTCCTTTTAACCCTGTACCACAGAAGAAAGCTCCCAGTAATGTGCAGAAGTAGCTTGTCTACCGTACCTCCAGGAGAGAAGGATTTAAAAATAACTGCTTGCTTGGGCTTAAAGTGCATTTTTCTTTGTGTGTTGAGTTCAAAGCAAGCCTGAAATTGCAAGGAGAACTCAAAGCCATTGTGGTTTCACCTCATTTTTACACAGAGCCCGTTGAGGTTTGAGTGATTTAATCCTAAAGCTGTAAATCTGAGTAGGTTCACACAGAACTTAGTAAAAGGTTATTTGAAAGAATTGCAAACTCCAAAAGATACCAGAGAACTTTGGCTGAGCTTGTTACTTGCATGTAACGGAACAGGAGGTCAGGGGACTTTTCCAGGATTTTCAAAGTTGCTGGGAAAATTTTTCCTAGTTCTGCTTCTATTAAGACTATTGCCAGCTGCATTGCAGGTTCTTGCATGGGGTCAAAATACTTGTGCTGAATTTGTAGTAGTGGACATAAATGAGTCGCGTTATCTAAAAGTGCCCTTGATTTCAAAGAGGAGAATAAAAACAAAGCAAAAACGCTAAGCAGAGAGTTGTTCTTATAATGGTGGCTGTAAACTGAAAAAAGGAGGAGAGAGTGAGAGGAGTGGAGCATTTGCACGCAGAGTAGCAGAGTAAGAGTTTACCAAGAGTTGGTATCCTTGGTTTCTGGCTGAGGCTGTAATGTCCTTACCTTGATGTGCTTCCTTGAGCTCTCTTTTTCTACTATGACTGCCCATACAGTGGCAGCTGCCTGTTTCTCAGTTTATATAATGCGATCTGTGAAGTGTTTTTAGATGGCTGTGATGTGCTGCTCATGCTTAGCTCATATTATGATTAAGTGAATTTTTTTCTCATGCTCCATAGTAGCCATGACAATTCCTGCATTTTCTTCTAGCAAAAAAGAAATTGCTAGATGATTAAATCCTCTTCAGGCTCAACGCATTTCCCTCTAACAAGCTCTCCTTCGCTTTCCCCACCTTCCTATCGCTTCTCAGTCAGCAAGTCAGCAGCAAGCCCTGAATTGTGCTGTTTGGTTTAGGAGCCTACTGTTCCATGTCTCTCATCCCTTCCTTGAGAAATGTTGAGACTATCAGGCCAAGCAGATGTGGACAGTGTCATTCCCTGCATCCATGCCACAGGACTCTGTTGTCTCTATTAACTGCTTGGTTGTTTATGGTTATGAAGTATTTCAAAGTTGAAATAGATGTGTCCTTACTGAATGCACTAGGACCACGTGGGGAAATGCTTGCTTTGGCCAATGACTGCATTTTCCTCCCTCCTCCACAGAAAAATAAGGAGAAAATTATTTTGAAAAAAATTATTTTGTCTCAGAATTATTTTTTTTTTTCTTTAGAACAACAGTGTTAAATACAGGTTTAATATTTTCTGTCAAGAAGGAAGTAATTTATATAGCTTACTCAATTTTAATAAATATATTTACCTCTTACCTTAGTAGCACTACTGTGGCTTTAAGTAGTTTGTGTAAAAACACCCTTAAAAGGGGTACATCTGCTGGAAAATCAGAATAAATCTTAAGGAAACTGGTACAAAGCTGAAGTGTCAGAACCACTTACCGTTTCTGAAAATCTTGGTCAAACTTGTCCCTGAATACAGACATGGTGCTGAGGTACAAAGTGTATGTTTCTTGGGGATAATTTTTACCTTTAATGGCTAAAATAGCTGTTCCAGAAATAGTAATACATTTTGGATCATTATCTTTTAATCAAGCTTGTGTGCTACACCTCTAGAAAATTACCACCTACTGAAACAGAGCTACAGAAATATCTGGAGTGTCTTATTAAGTTCTTTCAGCCTTTAAAAAAAAACTTTTAAAAGATTGAGGTTTTGCTCCCAGTCGTGCTGGTATCAGTCTTGGATAACAATGCTGATGTCAATACAATCACATCAGCTTGACACTAGTGTCAATGATGTCAACATCTGGCTTAACATCCAAGACTTTACCTCAAAAGACAAATAGATTGTTTCAAAGTCTCAGTTATAACTCTGCTAAATTCTTCTTCCTACAGAAAATCTTTCATTACCTTTTAAAATCTATGGGACCTTGTTATAGTAATGGCAAGAGCTTTTCCTTTACACTCATAATCAATATTGATTATAATGTGAGATGAAGAGTCCTCTGGTAGAATAACATTACTGTCTGATTTAATAAGATAATTGCTATCTTTATTCATAAATATTGTGCTTTATTGCTTTCTGTTTAGTGTGGCACATGTGGGATTCATAATTTATTTCAATTACACCAGTCATCAGAGAAGCTAGTGAAATGTGATATTAGCAATGCTGCTTTTACTGTACCACCATAGATTTTCTGGAAATGGACAGGCCCATCCTCTATGCGTCAAGAGCTCTTTTCCTGTCTCCGAAAAGCACCTGGTGTATGTGCTGATCAGGTCTAAATAGTAAAGGAAAATTAATCTAGATGGTTTAGGACACTTTCAAACTGAGTACCACGAATTAGAGCTAAAAAGAAGAAAGAAGGGATGCAGGAGGGAGAGAGAAATGGGGAAGTGAGAGTGGGTGGGAGAGAATAAAGTTGAGGCAATTCTTAGAGGTGATGAAGAAAAGGAAGGCTAAGAAAGAGAGAGGGTGTGAAGTGCTACAGAAGCCACAGGAGAACCACAAATGCTTTTTTGATGTACAAAACACTTCTGGCTGGACAAAAGAACTGGTAGGCAATAATGAACAGAAGAGAAGAAAAAGCTGTTTTTCCTCCGATTCCTACATTTGTGGACTTGCTGAAAGTTTCTCCTAATTAACACTTCTCAAGAAATGCAACACTCCTAAGCTTTATGCAGCTTTACTTCACACCCTCATATCACAGCCCATAGTCTCTGAGTCATCCTCTCCCTCTCACCAGACCTCAGAGCTCGTGAAACTCAGGCTGAATAATAATGGACTTGCTAGTGCAGATCTATTTCAGGGTCCTCTGGATTCTGTATCTGGATTTGATGGGACACAGACTAAAGCCCTTTCCTTTGACTTGGGCTTGTGGCAGTTATGGATCCATGTTTCATTAGCAGTGACCGTAGGAAGAAGTCAGATATCAAGCACTCAGAGTTTGCAGGAGACTTCTTTAGGGGCTGCTCATGGACAAAAAGTAGAGGAAAATCAGTGTCATTTCAAGACAGGAAAGAGGGATATTGTTGGAAGTGGTGTTTCTCTCATGTGCTTAGGGGATGTTGCAGAAGAACTAGCCACTCCAGCACTCTGCTGCCCCCCCTTTCTTCTGAAAGGCAAAGCCTCTTGGACTCTGTGTCTGGGTTTTGGTGGAATACCTGATGAGACTCTTCCTTCCATTTTTTCCTGCATTCAGCTTGGCAACTCTCCTTCTTAATCCTGGCATGTAGTTTTTCAATGGCAATTACAGCAGCAATAGTAATTTGCATAGACAGTAACATTGGGAATGTGTGCTATTGTCCATGCTCTAGTCATTTTATAATCCTGGAAATTTTCAGGTGGCCAGCCAGCTCTTGATTAACAGCACCACAGAGCACCAACAGGGGAGAACTTGTAGAAACTCTAGAAACTTTTTGTGACCCTATAACAGGTTATACTGATAAAAACAGGTGGAGTGTGATGCATTCTTTGCATTAAACAGCTTTCAAGCAGCCTAAGGTAATGTCCTCCATCTTTTATTATTTAGAAAAGATATTTGTTTTTTTATCGTGCTGGAAAAGACCATTTTGTTACTCTCTGAAGTTCAGGCAGGTCAGGAGAGAATATTGGAAATTGAACTTTTCAACCTGGTGGCCCCTGCTGTCATGGCAGGCAGCAGTCTGACAGGAACACAAGTTCAGCAGTACAGAGTAATAATGAAAAATGTAGCTTTGCAACTTTTCTCTGTCAATAACAAAGCTCATCTTTTTGTGCCAGCAAGACATTGCATGCAGCACACATTTCAAATTCAGTTAATCTCAAAATAATTCAAAAATCAAAGAGCTTATTCAACCATCGAGACATATGAGATTGACTCACTGTGTATTCATGGAGGGGATAGCAAAGAGAAAAAGAATCCAATATCGGAATCAGTAAAAGCAGCACTAGTTTTTGTTCAGTCTAGATTGTTTTTAGACCACACGAGCACGCTATGAATACTAAAAGAGGTACCAAAGAATATTTTATGATTACATTGTTTGCATTGCTCATCTAGGAATAAAATTCACTAAGGTGGCAGTTGTACATATATGCACATGCTCTTTCTGCTTCACTGCAAGAACTTGCGTATTTTTAACATTATTTCAGGGCTGCATATGCATCTGTTGTCACCATACACCTGACATTCAAATTCAGTGTCGAAGAGCATGTGCACATGCAGCTGATGGGCTAAGAGATTTTGCTGTGGTATTAGTATTTGCACACCCAGTTTCAATATTTCCTGTTTCAAATGTTGCATAAAGAACAATTCAGACATTGTTAGAAACTGAATTGCTGCTCCCAAATTAATATGTATTTGTAACAGGGCACCTGCTAGGGATAGACAGTGCTTATGGTGGTTGAAGCTCTATGAATGGCAGTTTCTTAAGTAAAAGAACATTTTTGCCTCTAAAGCATGTCAGGATGCAGGATTGCACCTCAGATAACAGCATGATCCCACGGACACCAGTGCTGCCCTGTGCCACTCAGCAGGGAGTAAGGTGGGTCAGCACGTGGTGCAGGTCACTGAGATTAGGACCGAGAGCCACAGGACTTCAGAGGCAACAAAGTAGAGGAGGCTGTCCTGGCAGCTGAGCACAGGGAATACATGGGAGCCCATGGGGCACCTGTGGTTGTGTGACTTGCTTAATGTTCAGCTTAGGCTGAGCTGTTGTAGGATATATGAATCAAAGGCTCCCCTCCCTGCTACACCTAACACTTCTGAGCAAGAATAGATTATTCAGCAATAAATTGCTCTCAGCTCTTAGGCTCTAAATTTATGTAATTCCCATTTTATCTTTTATATACATCTTAGAAGTTTTCCAGACACTGAGCACTAAATTGCTGCAGACACGCAACCTAGTTCTACCATTCTCCTGCATGAAGTGTGAAGGACTTTTATTCTTGAAACTTGTAGACAGCTGAATAAGCTAATTTCTTTCACCTGTTAGTTATCGAGGCTTTGTTTGTCTTTGCACAGTGCAGTGTAATCCAATATAAGTCAATTACAGGCTCCTCTTTTAATTGTCAGTCAGAGAGTGAAGATGGTAACAGTCATGAAACATTTACTTTTATTCAATAGGGAAGTGTGCCAGCACCAGTGTAAAAGGCATGATTTGACATGAGATGACTTCAATTTCCGTGGAGACTTCACCAAGGTGATGCTTGCAGAATTAGGGTCACATGATAAGCACTTAACCAGCCAACAGCCAAATAATGAAAAAAACCCACAAACCCCATATGATTTCTGTGTAACCTGGAAAGGTGATTCTTTTTTTCTTCATACATTTCCTGCAGTAATTCATTACTGAATGGTGGGGCTACTGTGGGATAAGGATTCTAATCCTCTGCTTGGAGCAGCAGCTCTTGGGTCATGCAACTGTTTGAATAAACCATTTCCCTAGCTTCTAGCCCACTCAGTAATGGAAGGAAAAGAGTTTGGGAATACCACTTAATTGTACTTTTAAAGAGGAATAGTGGTTTAAGAACAGGTAGATGGGATCATAGGAGTGAATCCACTTCTCTGTCCTGTCTGTGGCAGTGACCAAATATCAAGAGTTACAGGGAAAATATGTTTTTTCTCTCCCGGTCTCCAGCAGTCAGACATTTTCTCTAGTCTGCAGGTATCTGAAAACTGCTCTGGAAGTGTAACACTCCTTGCATATCTCTGTATTATCTAGTTCCACTATTCATGAACTCTTTAGTTCCCCTCTGAATTGAGTTCAACAATGGCATATCATGGCAGCAGGAGCCTGGAGGTAGGGCTAGTAAGCCAGTTTGCTGCATGTAACTGTCCCATAAACTTGGTGCATTTTAGCAAGATTTATTCAGTGTCCCCTCTTGAAAGTCTTTTTCTTACCTTATAATACATAAAATCACCTAAAATTTCATCAGACTTGTGCTGTCTTCCCAGGCAGCTCTGCTGCAGATGTCTCAACTCACTGCCAGTCCATGGAGTCGTGATAAACTGGGTCACACCCATGAGGGAGAAGAAAAGATAAAAGGAGATTACAAGAGCATATTTGCTGTTGAACTCTTGCTTTAGTTGTTCCCTGTTGATGTGAGTGCTGCTATATGTTCTTTATGTTAACATCAATTATTTATCTTTCTTTGGGAGCATGCCACTCTTCCACCCAGTTTCAAGTGAGTGATGTGGTAAAGTAATGAGAGATGGCACACGATGCACCAGCACTCCTCAGTTTAACTAGGGGAACGTGAGTGAACATTGTGTGCTCTAGCTTTTACACACACTTTTTTTCAACAGCGTAGATGGGGTCACTTGTTTTCCTTCCTTGATTGTAAAGGGTTTGGCCCACAGAGCTGGGGGTCCACTTGCTGTCTATCCTGCATGGGCTGCATGTGACGTGGAGCAGGTTAACCAAGCAAGGGCTTATGTTTCCACTAGCTCCATTTTCTCTCTTTTCATTGTTTGAAAAGGGTTCATCAGCAAAACAGGGGTAAGCTGGCTTCTAGACTGCTTGCTTACACAGTAACAAGAGCTCCAGGAAGTATTGTCAGGTCCCTGCCTACTAATAAAATAAAAGCCAGTAAAACTCTTAACAGTCTTTTGTGCTGTATGTGGGCATTGATTACGGAGGATTACAGTTGTTGCTATCGACAAACTGAATCAAATTAAAAACTGCTACTGACTGTTCTAGCTCTTTGGTGAGTGAAGGGGACAAAGGCTGATGCTTCTTTTGCTCTCTAAAAATAACGTGGAGGAATAACCCCCAAAATCAGGACAAAGCATTAATGAAATGGAAAACAGCTCAAGGTTCACTCTCCAGTGATCAGCTCTGCAAAGTTGCATCTTTCTTTTCTGCTTTAAGCTCAAAGTTATAGACTTTTTCTGTTTGATACTGTCAACTACAATTGCTTGCAATCAAACCTTTTAGCTGTCTAGCTGGAACCATTTATTTTTAATGTAGAAGGCATAGGCAATTTACAGCAAATAGTAATGGAAATGTATTATAAATGTTAGAGGTTCTGAGCAGGCAATATGTTATAAAACTTTATGTACCCATTTTACACATGCACACAGCACTCTTCAGTTGTAATGAAAAGGCCTAGTTAATGTTATTTCTTACATCTTCATTCTCATTAATGCTTTTTTTCACATCCCAGCACACTGTAGTTCATCAAGTGTCACATTAGAAATACATACACTCTTGCATAACATAGAGATATCTATAGGTTCTGTAAAGCTTTCTTATTATGAAATGTTCCTGATTAGCTTGCAGAAAAGAGGTTTGGTGTGCTAGCTTACAAAAGTGTTGGGGAAGAGACTATTCCTATCAAGGCCTTCAGCTTTTATTAAAGTATTTTAATATGTGCTATCTAGAAAAGATGAAACCTTTAACTATATTAATAAAAATGCATTAAAAAATTTTTGATTTTAAGGCAGATAATCTGTTTGGAACTTAAGGCTATTGCTCTTTCTGAAACATTAGATCAAATATATAAATATTTAAAATTTCATATGACTTTGTGCCAAATTCCTAATTAGTATGACTACCAAAGCAGGTATTACATTAGCTATGGAAATCCAGTCTCTCATGCCTACAACAGGGAATAGAGCATGCTTTCTCCTGAAAGAAGGCTTAGCTCAGGTTTATTGCTCTAGGTTCTGCTAAAAGTGTAAAGTTTGTAACAAAATCCATCACCTGCTCCTTGCTGCTGAGTGTGATGGAAATCCCTTCCATTCTGTAATGATCTGTGTAATTTGGAGTGCACAGGTGCATGTGATGCTCTTCATTGGCTGCATGGAAAGAGCAGACTAGAAGGATCCACTAATGTTGCTCTTCAAACACATAGTCCGTTGGAATAGGTGGTTGGAAGTTTAGGTATTTGACTAGAATTATGTGCAGATCTGAAGAATATGGATTTATTATATTACTTATTGTGTTTTTTTATCTCTGTTTCTCACATTTCCAGAAAACATACTTCCCATTATTCATGCCAGGCAGGATCAGATGAATGATCTGGGGAGCTCTAATTCTGGTGTCCCAGCCATGCTGAGCTACACTTGACCTTTGTGAACCCAGGTTTGAAAACGAGTGTATGGAAAACTGATACAGGAGGATGTCCAAACCAGATACACTTTCTCTGGTGTGTATTTCCCAGTTTCCCTCTGCTCATTCCCCAGTAGACATCAGCAGGAGTTGGTTGTTGTGGTATAAAGATCTTCGTTGAAGAAGAGAATTTTCTAGTATGGCCAGGCTATTTAAATAAAATCACTAATTTCTATCTTATTTAGCTATCTAAACATGTTTACCTTCTTTCTTGAGAAGGGGTCTGTAACTGGAGATATACTGGCTAATCTCAAAGACTAGCATCTGAGTTCTTGATCACTAAGAGCACAAATCCTTACAGCTTACATGAAAGTTTAGGAAAAAATTATTTCTGATACTTCTGAGTGACTTAGTAGCTTGGCCCACTGACTTCCAATGAGATTTGGGTTTATGGGATTCAGATAGACACATCTGACAATTCTGATCTTAGTGCTGTTAGCAAAAAGATGCACAGAACTTTTTGTATACAGCTACTCTGAATTTGCATCTGTTAATCTTTGGAAAAGAATGATGATTTACATGCTGTTAACACTGATGACAATTACAATGCTAAAAACTTTTTTTTTTTTTTTAAAAAAAGGAGGAAATTTCTTATTCAAAATAATTATTTTGGGGTAGAACCCGTTGCTTTCCACTACCAGTGTTGGGAGGAAATTTAAAAGAAAAAAAAGGTGAAGGGTAGAATTTCTTCAGAAATGGGAAATAAGAAGCAAGGCAGAGACTTTGTGTTTGTGAAGACAAGCATTACAATGAGTATCTCTGAACCCTTTTGCATTTAGAAATCATTCTAACATATATAAATCCCTCTGGAGATGATTTTCTAATTAAAACTGACTGAGTTTGTAATCGATAACTTATTTAATCAAACCCAGTTTTCATTCACCAATTCACCATAAACAAAAGCTTTGCTTTCCAAAATTATTCACCAAATAAGTAGATAAAGAATTATCTGTGTGTTCTTTGACTGTGAGCAGTTTACTATAAAACACTTTCACTGAAAACTAGATTTATTTGTTTTGAGTTAATGGACAAATCACATAATATTTTGTTGCTACTCTTAGACTGTATCTAGTTATGGGGTCACACTTCCATATGCTAGTGTGTTTGTCCTGATTTTAACAGAATTTTCAAGGGTATCAAGGCCAAGGAAAAAAGGTTCATAGAAGTCTGCAGCATCTTTTGGCAACTAGGCAGTTAAACACAAAATGTCTCCATTGTGACAGACAGTTAAATGATAAAATACCTTTCTAGTAACTACTGAAGATAGGAAATATTATGTGAAAGGGGCAAGAAGTGTTTCAAAGGGCACTTGATAATAAAGGGTCTACAAGTGTTACTTGTGATTTATTGATTTGTTCAGTGTAGCATGTGAGACTGTACTGATTTATACAGAGCATATACAAGAGCCATGTCATTACAAACTGCAAGCCAATCTTTAAAATTAGTTACTGTCCAATAGATTTTGGAAAGATATACCTGTCCTGCTGCCATCCAGCCCAGAGCACAATGATTAGTTGAAGATGAAAGTTGATGTGAGTAGATCAAAGCTCAGTATATTAGGTCAAGCATTTTTAACATAGATTTATGAACAAGGATTCTGGTTCATTTTGTGTTCTCTTGGGAAAGAAAAACTGAAGTACTCCAAGGATTTTCCTTTTCAATATCTTGAACTTTCTTTCACTTTTCTAATGACATTTCCCCTTCACTCTGCTTTCTCTAGTCTATCCAAACTCTTCTTTTTGCATCTAATCTTGGGGTGCCAGTGCACTATAAGCTATGTATTGTAATGGTGCCTTTACCAGTCCCCAGGCATGGGTATTAGTCTTTATTTCAAGGTGCAAAACCTGCTTTTTGGTTCTTGATGTCCCATTCCTAACTGATAACCAAGATCAGAATTACTGTAGATACATCTAGTTTTCTAATGATAAAATTTCATCTGAATGGTACATATAACAAACTACCTGAGCATCTATCACTTGCAAAGGATGGGAAATTGACACCTCTGAGGAATTGATTCTGCAAGACATAAAGACCTTCAACTTTAGAAGAAAGTCTGTTGCCCTGGAAATGGTTGCTAGGGCAAAGAAGTGCCTTTTGGCACAGATTTCTGATCTTTAAAAGCAAAACTCTCATGACATGAAATGAAATCTTGTGGCTTATATGTTTCTTAAAAGAAGCCCAAGACCTGTGCTGTTTCAAATTTCTCCAATATAAAAGCTTTTACTTGTCAATACTTGATGATCTGAAAATCCTTTGAGCCCTTAGCACTCACCAAGGAAATTACAAGAACCTGGACTGCACTAGTAAACACATGGTGCTCTTGGATGTATAAACCGTGACCTGTGCAGCCAACGCAGAGCTGGAGCCCAGCTTCCAAATGAGGCTGTTGAGCGAGCAGCAGCACAGCCGAGCGTGGAGAAAAGACAGCAGTTTTGTTCATTATTATTTGCATTCCCACAGTGCCAGAAGCCCAGCCCTGGGCTACGTGCTGTGCACTGTGCTAACACTGAACAGACAACGTGTTGCTGTAAGATGCGACAAAAGTGATTGCTAAAGACAGAGGAACGCAAAGAAACAGCGTGATGACAGTAGATGGCATGCTAGGTCTCAGCATACGACTGTCCAAGGTTGGTCAGATGTTCAAAGTGAGTTGCTTCCTAGCATGAAGGATACAGTAGCAGAGAGGATGGAGCTGCTTTTGTATTTTTGTAGCAAGTGGATGCTAAAGGTAGAAGTCACTGTTTGAAGAGAAGCGACAGCCTGTTTCACAGTGCAGAATGAGAGATGACAAGGCAGGGACAGACAAGGAAGAGCTTAGAAAATGAAGGTGCTTTTTGTTTGATACAACATAAAAGAAGGAGCCAAAAGAGGACAGATAGGACAGCTGATGTGGTCAAAGTGACAGGGTAGGAAAATAATCTTTTAAGAAGCATTATAAATGGGTGTGAGAAGGGCCAGAATTTCATTTGTCAAACCTGGAAAAAAAGGATGTTGTTTTAATAAAGACAAAAGGTGCTGGGGGCCCGGAGAGAACTTTTCCAGTGTGATCTGATAAGAAAAGCTATATCGGAATTTGTTACGTAGAGAGCATCTGCAGGATTTGCACATAATCTGGATTTGGCGACAGAGAGAAGGATCTGAGTTAAAGGTTATCCCAGGCTATGGATTGCAGCAAGTGGCACTGTGCTGTCAGCAGTGACTGAGGAAAGAAAGGGAAAAAGATTTGAGAAGTCTTGCTATGTTAAGCTTAAACTAATGACTGGATATCTCTGAAAAGATTTTAACTCAGGCAGGGTATGTTGGAGCAGAGAGATACTTTTGTGGGTTGCTAGGATAAAAATATAAATTGAATTTCTGTTTTCATATCAGCTCTGGGCAACTAAAGTTGACAGTTCCTCTGTCATAGGAGAAGGAGGGGAAAGCGTTTGGGATTCACTAGTGGAAAAATGGAGCTGAAAAACATGCCACAGTCCATATCGTTCATGGCAGGTCACCAGGTACGGGGTGGTTTGATGGGGCTCACGTAATAATAGAGAAGGATGGCTGTGGAGCAGCTGTGGACACCTCCATGCTTTAGCAATTGCGAAGGGTAGTTAATTGGTCTGTTGCTGCCTTAGTGAATACAGATGCTGGTTGCAGAAGCAATTCAAAGTCCTGTTTTATCCTTGGGGAGAGGAGAAGCCTCATGTGCCAGTGTATTTTTCTTGCTGTATCAATTTTTCATCTGCATTTTGAATATGATTGCCAAGCCCAATGTGTGTGTTATTTCCTCTTTGGCTTTGTATATATAATTTTAATTTGTGTCATAGACTCAGACTGTTATCCTTTCCTTGTTTTTCAGCATATTAATAAGAAACAGGAGGGCAGAGGAAAACAGAATATTTTAGTTCTAATGCCTTCAATTTAGTATTCTGTGTGCACTTCATTATCTGAAGCTGTTTAACAAAGTGTAAGGTTGTTTTTTTTGTTTTTTAATATGGTCTGAATTCTGGAAAGTGCATGCTGTGTACCCACAAGGTAAAACACATGCTGTTCTTCCGTCGTGCTGGCTTCTGCGCTGAAAAATTCCCATTTCTGCCTCTGGAATAGTCCTCCTAGGTTGTACAAGGTGGTTACAAGCTAACATTGGTGCGGTAGCTGATCACAGCCATGGCATTCAGCAGGGAGTGCAGGTTAAATTTCCAAAGCAGGTACCAGGATGGAGTGTAGCAGGTACAGTGGTCCTCGAGGCCGTTGGCAAGCTCAAGGGAAGGGGCTGCTGTGCAGCAGGCAGTGACCCAGCTGTGGCTGCTTGCAGTGACATGGGGGAAACAAGGGGAAGGGCAAAGCCGAAAGGATGTTAATTAACTTTGTTATGACACAAGTTTATATTTTCATCGCAGCTGACCTGGGTGAGGCTTTTTCTGGATTGATGGACAACCTGAATGGCCCTGAGCCTGGGCTTTCTGAGCTTTCAGAGCCACAGGTGTTAGAAAAGCAAATTCTGGTCATTGATCCTTGCTGCACTCTGGCCCTACTTTCTCCTTTGCTCTTCTTTTTTTAGGAGCAGTATAAAGCTACCTAAGGTTGGAGTCACCATTGATCATGCACTATCGTTGGATTATTATTTTAGTTGCCTCACAAAACCCATATTTGTTTTCTCTGGAGTACTGGACAGATATGACCAATGCTGTTTCAGGAGGATGCCATGCCCTTAATTCATTTCTCTGTTATGTGCCAGCTGGGCTGCTGGAATCTGGGGCTTCTTAGCTTTTCCTGTTATAGCTCACCTGCAGTCCTGCTCCAGGCATTTGAACTGTAACATAGTATTGCACTGCTTGGAAACTGTTCATATTGCCTTGTAGAATGTTGGGATAAGTCTAAGATGCTACTAGGCACATTGAAGTTCTCAGGTTGGCTTTTGTCCCAGTGAAAGTATTTTCATGTGTCACAAAGATGCATCCACATTAAGTTGTAGTTCAGATCAAGAGCTGGCTTCCGAAATGAGTCTCCCAATAATCCCCAGTTACTTTCTGCTTTAATTTGCTTCACAAAACAGTCTTGGAGCACAAAGAGGTTACATTATTTTGTGATACAACTGAATTGGGAGAGGTGCTTCTGGAGCAAGGTGTACTCCAGCTGATGCACATACCCTCTCCACTGGATCAGACTAGAGATTGGCCAGACTACTTCCCCTCTCATCCCTAAAAGCATACAGCATTATATTGTCCATCAAAACTAGCTGTTTTCTTTAGCAATCCCCTCTGCTTTGCTGCATTACTTGCTAATGCACATGTAGCCCAAGATGACCAGGATTCTGTGACACTTGTGTGGTTTGGGTATTATTGCCAAAATAATTGCTCTTGTAGACTTATTTTTTTTCTTTTCAGTGAATGCAGACTTCACACAATATTATCTTAGCTGCACAGTGTTAATTAGGACAAGTTGCCCTTGTTAGTTTTGTAGTGTGTTACTGGCAGTAGTTTGTCCCATCTCTACACAGTCAGCTGAAAACATAATTTGGTTGTGTTTTACAAATGCTTTCCTAGTTTATGCTTGGACTCCATGCTAGATTTCAGCCAGAAGGAGGTATCACCTTTGAAAGCATTAGAAGACAAAAGCAGATAATGAACAAAGAGTGCCTGCCATGTTGAGTCCCCTGGACACTACAGTTATGGTCCATATCACTGAAGTCCTGGAGCATCTGATGTCTGTGAGGAAGAAACTGGGATAACCAATTTTATGGCATGAAGAACAGTGGGACCATATGACTTGTCCAGAATCACAGAGGCAATCTGTATCAACATAGGGAATTAAGTCTGAGCCTGAGATAGTGCCTTCATCATTAGATTGTAGTTTCATTTTTCTTCTTTTCTTAATGGAAATGAATGAGGAGAAAACCAGGTAGGAAAACAAACACAAATCACTGGCTGTGCCCTTATGTCACTCTGTTTCAAGTATCTGCAATTGCCTGCCTTGTATTTCCTTGCCTCTGCCTGAACAGTTTGCATAGTATTTCATTATGTAATTTTAAAGACCTTTACCCCATATTAGGCCAAATTTAAATGCCATGGCACCCAAGCTGTCTGCTTGCTGTACCTGCTTATGAAGCAGTTTTCCTTAGGGGAAAACACACTTACACATTTAGTTGCAGAAACACATTTACTGCTGCTTCTTAAATCTAAGTGCTAACAAATAGCATTATCTTAACACATAGCAAAACAACAGGGGCAGAATTTTGGAAATAAGCTTTCCATATTAGAGCTGCTGGAACTTTTATTGTGTCTGGATACAATAGGTGTAAAGCTGACCACCTCCAAATTGCTTGCCAGTTGCTTTTATCATTCATGCGATGGATGTATCTTACATGACCAGTCATTGTGTGTACATCACTTTCAAATTTAAAATATGTGAAAAATGAAGTCCCTAACACAAATTTGCTGAGAAATAATTGTTTACACCTGCAGCTTCTAGTGTCAGAGAGTGAGCAATCCATTTGGGATTTATATTTATACATGGATCAGTTATAATGCTAAAATCAATGGAAATTGATAGGCTCCCAGTTATCTACTCCCTGTGAAAAAAACCCCAAATATAGTCTCACAATGTATTATTGCAATCAGTAAGAATCAAACATCACAATGAAGGGAAAAGTCCACTCATGAGCATTTCCTCTAGCCAGTTCCTCTTTGCTAATGCTTTCAGAGTTGTTATGAAGCTTATTTATGTATTTCAATTTTCTTTTAAAGAATTAAAAAAAAGAGATAAGAAGAAAAATCCTAATTAAAAGTATAATGCATGATAAAATTTTGGGACTGCAAAGGTTGATCACAGAAAAGTTTAAATATTGGAGCTTCATTTCATACTTCTGATGTCTGCTGTGGCAATGGAGTTTGACGGCAGGACTTCTCTTCCTTCTGAAAATGCTAATTGGATTTACAACAGGATGTTCATGAGTAAAAGATGGTGCTACACAGTGAGATTTTTTTTTTGAAGTAGTTCTGCTTAATGAAATGTATAAAAATCTTCTATTCTTCTGTCAAAATAGAAATAATGTGCTTACTCTATTTCCTGCTGTGATCAACTAATCTGGTAATTCAAATCTAAATGTGCCATAATCTTGAACACCGGGAGGAGTAGAAAAGATCATAGGGAAAACACCCACATTTACATTTAATAGATGGCCTTTTGAGCTCATTTTCAATTTAATGCTGTCCTTCCTTGCTGAAAACAAAAACAAATTTCCTGAAAATAATATCAAAACAGCAAAAGTGCATTAATTA
The DNA here is from genome assembly GCF_000700745.2 of Antrostomus carolinensis. Taxonomy (NCBI): domain Eukaryota; kingdom Metazoa; phylum Chordata; class Aves; order Caprimulgiformes; family Caprimulgidae; genus Antrostomus; species Antrostomus carolinensis. Next base: position 92,860 of record NW_010318763.1, on the reverse strand, counting down.
AGCCACAAGATTCAACAGAGCATATTTTAATGGGCTATTAAGCCTGGGGTATATTGTGAAGTACCAAGGTAAAGGGTGGATTACTTAAAATACCCACAAAATATATTAATGATTCATTAAAACATGCCAAGTAAACAAATGGTCATATTATAACTAGGTGGCCTGATTGTTCAGTCAGTTTTAGTGGTGTATTAAAGGAGGAAATCTACAAACAGCAAGTTAAGAATTGGGCCCAGCCTGTTAAAATGAAGACTAAAGTTATGTTAAAGACCTTAAATACATAATATGTACAATTTTCCCAGTAATATTCCTCCATGATTGAGGGAAGCAAATGTGTTGAGTGAATAATTTTCAAAAGCAGTAATTTGATTAAATGCCTGGCAATGTGGCTTTTTCAAAGCATTTGGGTCTGAAGAGGCAGGTGTTGATCTCAAGTACATGGACTTTAAGAGTAACAGGAGCCCTATGACTCCTGTGTCTGACTTCATACAGTTGTGAAGGACAGTTTCTGTGGATCTGCTCCTCAGACCGTGAGCCCAGGTAACTCCCTACAGCTTGTTTTCAGTCAGCTCCCAGATGGAATGCAATGTCCATGAAGCCAGCTTATTTTGTGAATTTTCAAAAATCTCATATTTTTTTTAGAAATGCCAGTACTGGATGTCACAGAATGGCATAGTTGTGTTATTGTGCAAGGTTGAGGGGAGTCTCACAGGGTAGCAGCTGACTGCTCTCTTCAAATGTGGAGCTGTACTACTGACTTGCAGGGTACAGAAAAATACTTTTTCTTGCCATAAAATAAATATAGAGCAGTCCTTCATCTGTTAAGCTCCAAGATTCAAGGAGTTAGGCCAAAAAAACCTCAGGTGCTCTTGAAGAAGGACAAGTTGCCTCAGTGCTTTCAAAATATATTGTTGGTTCATTAATGTGTGGCAAATGAAGAGAGATCCCAAATCTACATGTTCCTGGTAGAGGGGATCAGGCACATTCTGGTACTGCCCTGGTGTTTCCTTGTTACAGGAGCAGGGATGTTTCATACAGTGCAGGCAGTGTTAATGAAGAGGCCACAACCTTGCTGACTTACTGGAAAATCTTGCCTTCTCTATATACATGGGTGTTTCCAAATATGCTCTTGGCTGTTTTCTCTAACCAGAAAACGAAATGCCCTTTTTGATTTGAAGAAAAGACCAAATCAGCGAGGCTCTTGATCAAGTTCTTAAGACCCTATTCAGTGAGAGACACTACTAAAACACCCAGGAGGACGTCTAGTAGAAATCCAGTCAGGAGCCACGGTGAGCTTTGGGTCAAGCTTGAAACACTTGAACACAACTTAAATGTGTGTTGCAGCGCCTTTTTTGAGTTATGCTTTGTGCTGCTACAGTTAGATTGCTGATTTGGCTTTTTTACTGGTATTGAATCCATACTCAATTCAGGCTATTCCTGTTAAAAGCATTCAGTGAACCCTCCATGAATAGACATGTGTGGAAAAATGCAGTTCCAGAGAAGGTATTTACTCCTTCTCCGTTCACATCAAGTGCAAGAGTAGTAGTCTAAAAGAAGCAAGTAATCCCTGTTTGTAGGGGAGCCTAGATTTGTTTTCCAAGGGATGAGTTTAATTTATCTTTCATTTCATTCAAATGGTATAAAAAATAACTCTTAGGTGGAGACATGGGAAGCAAAATTTCTGCCCCTAGTTGGTGAGTTAGCTGAGGTGCAAGTGTTTAAGACTAAACCTAGACTCTAGCATGTGTAATTGAGTGAACAGTGGTTTCTGATTAGTTCTTACAAAAGGATTTGTAATAAACTTACATTTTGTTTGGCTGCATCAGTTCACAGCAAACGGATTGCAGTGAAATTTAACATTGCAGCAATTTCCTGCATAACACCATCCTTTACACACTGGGAATCAACAGCACATAATGGGCATTATACCCATGTCTCTCAAGAAACCATTTTCACTCTATAGTTGGTCCATCATTTATATGGATCAAGATGGTAAAAAAGAGAGAATAAAAAAACACATTTAAAACAATGTGGGCTGCATGTAATTTCTTCTTGAAGGCTGTTAATGTATTACTGATCTTAACATATGGCAAATAGTGCAGGTTCTTTCTTTTTAGTAGTGCTGCCTCTGGTAAGGCATTTTTACCCTGTCTTTAAACAGTGTGTGTTCTTAAGCCTACACCTACTGAGCATCTATAATAGAGAGATATAGAGAGAGCTATTTAATGTGTGGTACTTATGGTGCATGCTCCAGCTCCCAAAGAGATTTGTGAAACTGTCGTTTGTAAAAACAAATTGTATAAAGACTTTATTTTAAAAACAATGGACACGGCCAAGAGTAATTGAAGACGCTGATGCCTGGACTATAGAAATGCGCTGACAGGTGAGATGGCCTTTTATTTGGTCACTTTTAAAATGTAACATCCTAATGAAAAGGAGCTGTGTGTATTCAGTTCTAGTTCCCTTTTGCAAAACCAGAAATTACCCAGTATATTTTTATTAAAGCATAATTCCCTTCTCAACTGGTATTGTATAGATGGCTTTCTTCTTTTTTTTTTTTTTTTTTCCTACTAGGGATGGAAAGTAATCACCAAAAAGTTCATTCTGTTTTTCCACACAGTTCTTCAGTTTCCTCCTGACACTTCTATTTCCCCTGGAAACCTGCGTTTACAACCTTCCTCCTAAGTCCTTTGCGTCTCCAGAGCTCTCTACTTGTTACTTATTTTTCTGCACTTTGCTGCTCCCTCCCTTTTATAGAGCTGTGTTCCTATTCCTCATGCTTTTGTCTTTCCTTCTCACTGAATTCAGTAGCAAAACTCCCAGTAACTCCCCCTAGAGCTAGGCTGACCCTGCCCTACTGCCTGGGAAATAGTTCTCTCCCCTTTAAAGGGCTGTGAGCTTGCTGCAGACTTCTCTGCTCCGAGCAGGCTCTTCTTCGACCTTCTAACATGTGTTAAAGGTTGCATATAGCATATAACACAAAATCTCACCTGCAAAGTAAGCTGAGTCATTCTTATCGAACCCTGGTGTTCTGCAGGGTTGGCAAGAGGCAGCTGTTACTGTCAGTGCGTGCGGGTGGTAGTAGAGTGCTCTGCTACCTCTGCAAAATAGTGCGAAAATCAACACTTTGGGCAACAGCAGTGTTTCCCTTTTAAAACAGAGAAATATTTGTATACTGGAGAAAAGTGCAGTGCCACAGTGAAAGTGTTATCCAGCTTTTACAAACAACTTGTTTTGACATGATCACCAAATGCTGGGAGGCTGCTGAATTGCTGTGTGGGATTTCTGGGGTGGAAAACTGCTCTGCTGGCAACCTCGCTGATGGCTCGGGCTCGAGTGACTGAGTGTTCTTCAAAAACACTTACTCCTTTAACCTCCTTTGCAAATTTAAGTGATTGAAGTTTTATAACCATCTTGGCAACTAGACTTATGGGTTTTTTAGAAAGCTGTTTCCTCACTTCATTAGAAAGTAGTTGAAGTGGTGAAACATAAGATGTTCTTCAGGAGGGATAGGGAAGGGTGGAAGTCAGACAGTAGCTCTAAGATGAATCTGGTTTATGAGTTTTTGATAAGGTGATGATAATTTTGTCAAATCCAAGTGTCTGCAAAGTTTTCTTATAGTTCTGACCTGAGAAATGCCACCCAGCCTGTGTCTCTGATTCAGCATCTGTCTGCATTTTCCTCTTCCGAAACTGGTAAAAACTATTTCAACCAGGTAATAGGCTAAAATACATGGACTGTGCATTTTTCTTAACTTCTTTGAGAAGAGTAAGCTCATTCCCATTCCTCTTCATCATTCTCTTTCCTTGGGCGTACAGCTCCCCAGTCCTCTGAATCCAGGGCTACATATAGCACACTACTAATGGTTCTCCAGTCACCTCCCTGTATACGACTGAGCATGGGATAGGCAACAGCTGAGCTTCTTAACCATAGAGCAACTGCAGCAGGACCTGAAAAATATAATTTTATATGTCCTAACAACAATTAATCCAACCCAATTTCTGCTTCTAGCATGCATAAACATTCCTCTTAAAAATAGCTTTTAGGCAAGATTTTCAGCTTAGAAGTTATTAAAATGTTTTAATGATTTTTTTTTTTTTTTTTAAGATTGATGATGCCAGGAATATAGGAGATGGCAGTCTGGGTATCTTTTTGTAATCTCAAATATGCAGTGTGTACCTGAATTGTTAGAAGTTTTGGGAAACTGTGGAAGTTTTAACAGTTTTTCTTTTTCTGCTCCTCTAGTTCCCTGCACCAGATAAGCCTGTAAGGCTTTTTGAATCCCAGACAGCTGCTGGTATTATAAGGGCTTCTTAATTGCATATTTTGGAGAGGCTATAATGGCCCAGTGATTTCCTAGATTTGCAGGCCAGAAGGTATCACCATGATCATCTACTCTGACCTCCTCCAGAGATGTAGGAATCACTGGGTGAAATCCCATTAAATGGATTAAATAGTAAGTGTAAAATTAAAAAGGTAATAAAATTTAATATTTCTTCTTGGTGCTGGTCCAGGACTTAAGGTAGTGAGGTAGTGCAGTGCAAATGTACCTGCTTCCGTGTTTTCTCCCTATATTGTGTTGCAGAAAAGAAACATTCTCTCTTACCATTTAGCAAGTATTGGCTTCTTTTTCCCCCTTGATTGCTTCTGCTTTAATACGGAATTGTAATCTTGTTGGTGGATGTTAAGCTACCCATGCATCTGTAACAACTCTGGTATATCATCCTTGTCCTGGCCCTGCTTACAGCCTGAGACCTTATATACATGTGTGACACATCACTTAGCAAAGATGAAGAGGATATACATGATGTCCTCAGGACTCAGGAGTGGATCTGGCACCTATGTTTTATCTGCCAGCTTGCATAAAACTGAATACACACCAGAATCCCCCACTGGAGAGCCAGGACCACTTATGTGTCCTCACATTACCAAAAACGAGAGGAGTCCTGGAGACACCTTGACACATACCATAGTACAGATCATCTTTTTTTTGAGCTTTCCAGTTCTTTTCAAATACTGCTTACTCTGTAAAAGATCAGATAGCGTAACTTCTTCCATTATCTTGATCTTTGTTTTTTAGCAGTGCAATAGGTTATGGACAGGAGGTGCTTCATGTGCAGCTCTTAAACTGGTCGCTATAAAGAGAATGGTACCAATCCTGTGTTGCAATAGTCACGCTAATGAGGTAAATGTAACTCTCAGACTAACAAAGTCTGACTTCCAGTAAAGGTGAAGTCAATACCAAGACAACTTAAAGTGTAGTATTTGCTTTTCCTGCAACTGATTATGTGTTTCCGGTTCCTCACAACTTAACATAGGTGATTTACAGTCAATTGTGTGTGTGTGTGTGAGGTTCCACTGTAATTCAGCAAGGAGATTCTCCAGGAAAGATCTGACAAATTAGGTTTTGTGTATTCCTCTGAAATAAACTTGGAGAAATAAGATTCCTGATGTTATTACTCTGTGGGTTCAAACAAAATCTAGAAGCTAGTATCCACCAACCTGCAGTGGTGTAGCCACAGGAGGCTGCATCAGAAATGTAAAGGCTCCATGTTTCTATGCTGGTTCCAGTGCATTCCATGTGAAATTTCCCACAGCATTGGCAGGCACAGGTAACCCTGTCCCCTGTGCTGGTAGTGG
>NW_010318763.1:84736-87196 GCF_000700745.2 Antrostomus carolinensis | reverse complement strand
CTTGTCAGCTGGAAAGATTGTTGGTCTTGTTTTGATTCTCTGCAGAGGAGAAAGTCTTTAGAACACAGGAAATTTCCCTGGTGTGTAAAAAGCATGCTGTGCCATTCGTTACTTAAATGAAAGCTAGTTTGTGCTTAATCGAGTGGTAAAACTAAAGCAAAATACATCTCAATTGATTTAATTCCCATACCCATCCTACTGAAAACCAGAGATGTCTTTCTAAGAAAGAAACTTCAGATATTTCCAGTCTGGAAAACCTGATTTCTGCAGTGCAGGGGTTAAAAAAAAATAGGGGAAAAAAAAATGGACAGTGATTGTGGACAGATAGTTGGTCAGTAAAGTGCCTTGCTGGGTGGATAAAGAAGAGTTTGGTTTTGCCCTGGCTGATGGAGGAGGCTACCTGGTATAGTAGGTATTTGTGCTGCACTGGCTTCTCCTCAGGTGGCCACTTACGAAGTGCTCATGGACTTCATGAGTTGTTTGGAGTTGTCTGATGTAATGAGTTTCCTCCAGTAGCACCAATATTGTGGAAATATCTACTCAGAAATGCAAAACGTGGAATTGCAAGAGGTTCTCACTTGAATAATGATTTTGGATAATGCAAAAGAGGTCATGAATTAACAGGCTGGAAGAGTAAACAAGATTAGAGCTAAGTGCTTTCAGGGACTGTGTAAAAAATATAGTCAAAGGCTAATTGCCAAGCAGGGGGTGAGGCAAGCCCATAAATTAGAAGAGGTGAGAATAGAAAATGGAGAGGTCAGGTAGTAACATGGTCAGGTGAAACTAACAGTGAAGGAAATGAGAGTCCAGGAAAGATGGTGGGTGTATCTGTAGGCAGAAAGCTCACAAAAGCAGAGAGTAGTGATTACATTGTGGGTAGAGTGAAAAACATCTCATAAGAAAGATTATAAAAGTAGATAAATTGGCATATAGGATAAAAGAGTTAAGATTAAAAGATTAGACTGAGTAGGCAAGAGAGATCAAAAAGGCAAAAAATTGAAAACACAATATCTAAACTTGAGAATTAATATCTACCGTAATATTTAAAGAAGACTAGAGAAGAAAGTTAAAGTGGAAGTTAATTGTGAATGAGTGACTTTGGGCCATGGGTAGTAAATGCAATAGCCTGAACAGCTACCAGTTTTAATAGTGGACATTATGCAAGCACACAGGAACTATTCTTGGCTGCACAAGTATCAAAGCCTATTGATTAGCTGCTACATGGGCCATAATAAAACTATTATTATTAATTATGATGGAGAAGTATATGTGTGTCCAGGGAGCAAGTTACCTTTTTTATTTTTTTCTCAATTTATTGCTGAGGCACAGCAGATTGTAAGTCACCTTTGCATTCTTGCATTATTTCAGACTAAAGGGGACGTCTTATTGTCTTCCCAATTTCTACTGCAAGAAATCGTTACTAATATTTGTGAGCTGTTCCACATAGAAATCGCTGATTTTATAACCTCTATAATACAGGAGAGCAGTAATCTGTTTTTCAATATTAGGTCCAAGTTGCTCTCATCCAGTCTTGTGTGTTCCTTTCTTACAGTTTCTATGCTAGAAGTTGTAAAAAGAAGTGGTGTTATAAAAGATACGTTTATTGAGTGAAGATTAGTTAGTTGTTTGTCATTATTGACAGCACTAGGGATATGAAACGTTTTCTAAAGCTGTTGGTTAGAGCTACCCCTTCCTTCATGGCTACGAGTATAAAATACAAAATAGATACAAAAATATTCAATTTTATACAATATGAAAAAGATAATGTGTGTTTAATTTTGAACCTCTGTTATTCTCTGTGAGGTAAACTATATATAGTTTCTGTTATAATAAACCGTGAGCTTAGGCTGCTTTCCTCCATATTACATAATTTAGCTAAAGCACTGCTTTGTGAATAAAATAAGTACTGGCACAAAATAAAATACTGGGGAGAAAAATGATAGGGATTATTTCTACTCAAAGTGGATAAACACCAATACTCCTCTGTAAGGTACATACAAGCCTTTTTGTTCATGTATTGTATATACAAGAGAGCTTCCAAATTAATTCTCTTGTCCTCTGTGTCCTCAAACAGTGCCAAAGGAGCTATTTTTTTAGGAGAGTAAGCTACCTTTTAAACTCAGAGCTCTAGATTCAAAATCTTCTTACTTTACTCTTCTGATTATTTTTGTCTCTCCTTCCTCTGTCCCCTCTCAAAAATGTGATGCTGGGAGTACTTGTTACCTCAAATGAATAGAACGGATTAATTTCTGTGAGAGTATCGAAGAACGGAGGAGCTGCAAAGGCATTCTCCTCGATAAGGATGTGGTGCAAAAGCACTGATATCTATGTATAGTGTTTAAGCTTATAGCACAGTATTAATTTTCTTTTGCACTTGAAAGAGGTCCTTAGCTGGAATAAATCTGCAAAACTGATTTGCAATGAGGGTAGTTATGTCGGCTTGGACAACAGATCCTCTGC
>NW_010318763.1:83972-84699 GCF_000700745.2 Antrostomus carolinensis | reverse complement strand
TGCTGAACAGCAACTGGCATTTGACACTGGACTTTTTTTGGTCAGATTTTTAGTCCTCTGGGAGCAGGGCAATTGTGTTGAGTTACAGCACTGGCATGTCACAGATACCCTGAATGGTCATCTTACAATATCTTTATGCAGAAGTATAGATTATTAAGCTTCATTTGTTGTACCTTTCTGTTTTGGTCTCCAAATGTTGCTTAAGGATAAAGGGGAAAAGAACAACTGTGGAGGCAACTGCAGTAGTTCTACTGTATGTCCAGCGCTTAAATTCAGGCTCAGAACCTGAATTAAGTGTCTAGTTACAGCTCATCTTATTTTAAGACAAAATATTTAGGTAGTTTGAAGTCAGGAGAATTGCTACTCATGCTTCACAGACATGCTTATTCCTAAAGGCCTGGACATGCTACTCTGACCTAGGGAAGTACAGATAGGAGCAGTGATAATGTAGTTACAGTTTTTTTCTGCCCTGTGAATTTTGCAGATTAAAAAGAGTGAAAATTTATAGGAAACCCACGCTAATATGGCAATTAAATAAGCAATTTTTTGTACCTTTTCTTTAAAGCTTGGGCTTTAGTAATGAAAAGAAAAATCAAAGAAACTGTGTATAAGACCAGCTCTATTTCTAGATTTTATTTCTTTTCTGAAGTCTACCTGCAGATGATTTACCTGCCTTATATTCACAGTGGAGTCTAATAAGCTGCATTTGCTCCAGTGACTTGTCAGT
>NW_010318763.1:34840-83937 GCF_000700745.2 Antrostomus carolinensis | reverse complement strand
AAGAACAGTGGCCTCATCTTTCTGTTTTCCTCTTTCTTGCAGCATCTATTCTTCTCACCTTCCACATGTTTTGTTGCATTTTTAATTTAGATCATTCCAGCTACTTTAGAAATGTGTGTCCTTCCAAACCATATTCTTCAGATTATTTTTAATTAAATTCTTTGGTAAACAGCAACATCAGATTATTAGAGTAGAGAATGGAGGTGGCTTAATGAAAGGTGACTGAAGTTTAATTCTGTGTTTTATTCTTTCACTGTATTTGACTTATAGTAATAAACTTACAAATCAATGCTTGATTTCATAATCTGAGTTCTCCTTTTCCTTTTGACTGACCAGTACTACTATGGCTTTGTTGCAATGTTCTTGTTTCAGCTGTGCATGAAGTGGCTTTGAAAAGCTAGCTCAGATTATTAATTTAGATAATGAAAGCCATGCTAACACAGGCTTGCAGGGGCACAGCTCAGAGAGCAGTGACTGAGGTCTGGTACACTTCTGCTGGACCCTGGTCATGTTGTCACTTCAGGGAGGTTATCTTCAGCTGTAGGGAACCAGGCTGAGCCTTCCATCCTCTGGATGTTTGTGTTCATCCTGTTTTTAGTTCAGATGTGGCTTTCTTTGTCTTGTACATTCAGATGAGAGTGATGGAGTCCTAGAGCTGATGGAATAAGGGAAAGGAAGGTGAATACATGCTGTAATATTCTATTGTGTTTTAGGGAGGAAGCTTGTTTATCTTATTCTGTCAGATATTAGTGCTGGATTAGAAAATCACAGTACTGATACAGTTCCCTATGCACCTGACAGCTGTAGCAAGGCATATGCTGGAGAATGCACTGCTTGTGATGCTGAGGCTGTCTCTGACAGTTAGGGTTGTTTTGTTTGTTTGGCTTGGTTTGGTTTTTTATTTTTTTTTAAAGGAGAAGAAAGCACTCAGCTTTTTGTTCTCATCCTAGGTAGATTGCAAGCCTCCAGTTTCATATCTGTTTTACATGCCTTTCATCGTGTCCTCCCTTAGTCATCTTTTTCTTAAGGTAAACAATCTTAGTATTTTCCATCTCGATTTATGAGAGAGGTCTGCTCTGCTGCTCTCTCTAGAGCTTTCTTGGGGGTGTATGTAAGAGGCATGGTGGGTAACTGAAGAGTGTGAAGGAAAGGTGTTACTCTGGTGGGTAACTGATGCTTTGTTAGTGATGGAGGTTTTCTGTTTAAAAGTACACAACGAGCTGTTAGGGCATGGTAACATCTTTGCAGTAGGATCCTTCTGTTAGGATTACTTAAGTGGGCAAAGGATTTAAAAAATTATTCCCTAATAGAAACATTTTCAATAGAGAAAATGGATTTGTCTGTGTATTTGAGATATGTGTAGAAGATTGTTAGTGTATATGCAGATGTACTCACTAAATTTATATGTTAAAAATATGACTCTTAGTTGCAAGGTCAAGAATTGGAGAACTAGGAAAATCATAGAGTCACAGAATGGAAGGGAAGGGACCTTAAAGATCATCCAGTTCCAACCCCACTGCCATGAGCAGGGACACCTTCCACTAGACCAGGCTGCTCAAAGCCTCATCCAACCTGGCGTTATATATAGTTATTTGTGCAATCTTAATTCTATGCATGCTGCATTTCCAACACTAAGCTCTTATCTTGCTCAAAGCCCAGTGTTTGGAAAAGTAGTTCAGATTACAGAATTTGAAAAACATGTCATAATCCTGAAAAGGCAGAATAAAAACTGTGTGACAGCATAAAAGTCTGCCATTTCCTAAGCCTAAGTGTGTGATCTGAAATCTAAACATTTTAATACAGTTTATTGTATGTCATTTCCTATTTATTTTGTTAAACGCGAAGAGAAAAACAATTCTGTTATGAGAGCTCCTGCAATTACTTATACAGCATATCATGAGGGTCTGAGAGCCTTCCCTTCAGCACAGCCACGTCACCTGTGGCTGAACGTGGCTGGCTGCTAGCAGAGTCTGAAACTGTGGAAGAAAAGTAGTTGCTGCAAATTGATGTTTTTCATTTTTTGGAAGAAGGGACATTTCCTCTCTCTGGGGTGCTGCTGGAGATGGGGGAAGAGGCAGTTGAGGACATGCAGTGCAATTGGGTGTTGGCACTTGGCTCGGCTTCTGTCTCCAAGGCTCGCTGGATAGGATGTTCAGCGAACATCTGTTGGTGTGTTGGCTGTGCTGTCTCAAGAAAAAAAAACAGAAAATGGTGCCTTTTTGAGAACTCTAGAAGAAGGGAACAACCTGACAACCCTAACTTCTTTCTCACCAATATATCTGTTTTTTATTAATATACATTGAGAAAATATGAGATAATTAGTGGAGAGGATATTGATCGTGTATTTAATTTTGTTGAATTTTACTTTCTTTTATAAAAGAATATGCTTCCATATAACAACATTGCTTTGATACAATTAAGAAATGAGTTTCCCAGAATTCAGGGTATTTATATTTGCTTGTGTTGACAGACAAAATACCACTTTTTGAATAAAAAGTTATTCAGACTCCTATTGTGTCACTGATAATCATTATTAATGGAATATGTGGTATCCTTCCTGGTAGACCTGCCATGCCAAAGAATAAAAGTCTAAGGAAGTAGAATGAATAACTCTGTTGCAGAGCATTCTATAGATAAGCCAGTAATTGCAAGGTCAGATGGGCGTACATAGATAGATGGTTAACTGGTTATGCTGTAATGAAAGCACAGACCTTTTACATATGTTTATGAATAATGTTTCTCATAAAGACACTAGATTGATTGTCTACACAGAAATGATCAACGATCATGGTAATGAAATATTAAAGATAAATTTGTGAATCCTTATTAGAAGTAAATTTCAAGACCTTATAACTTGCCGCTCAGTCATTTCTTATTCCAGCAATGAGAAAAATGACAAATTCTGATAGAAGAATGTTCCATCTTTTTTTCTGTTAACATATTTACAGATATCTTTATAACATATATGCCCTTTCTTTAGCCTAAATGAATCAGAAGAAAGCTTGAAATCACTGACAATCGGGAGAGTTGAAAAATACATAGCGTGAGTTTCTCTGAGAGAATCAATCTATAGTTATATTTTTGTGTTATAAGAGACACAGGAATTAGGTTTGTTGGTTTCCTAGCAACTAAGGGTCTCACGATTTTAAAGCTGAAGATCAAACTTCTGTCACCTGCTTAGAAGTACAGACAGATGTGCATTAATAAAAACAGTTTCTGAAATAATTTCAACATAAACCACTGAAGTACTTTATAGTAGTCTAAAAATAATAATATCTAGCTTTCTAGATCAATATCAACCCTAATCACAGGTTGGCAATAACTAATGTCTTTCTCATGTTACTCAAGATATTTATAATATTCTGTTAAATACGTCCTTTGAGCCTTTAAAGGGGAAAAATAAGATCAACTGTTGGAAGAAAGGAAGCCAGAACTTCAGAAAGAATCCATTTTTCATTTTTTGTATGCATCTGGTTGTGTGATTTTAAACTCCAGTTTGGCTTTAGTCCTTTCTCATGCTAGTCCTTTTTTATGCTTTGAAATTCAGGCTCCAGTTTGGATTTTTTTTTTTTTTTTTTTTTTTTTTTTGCCAAAATGCTTTGCAGTATTAGTGCGTACAGCTTCCTGTGTAGTGGCTTCCCAGCCAGGATGTTTCACTGGTTCAATGCAGAATACTCTTCAGGATGAAAAGATGGTCTACAACCACTGCTCCTCTAATTAACGGTAGTCTGAACATACGGGCATTCATTCTCACACATCCCCTCGCAGGCACTTGAGCTCAGCTCAGTGGTTGCTTGCAATAACCCTGGTTCCTGGGCATGGATCAGTGCTGTTTTCTTTGGTGCAAAAAGTGTTTTGCAGGACATGCCCTAATTCACAAAAGCTACCCTAGCAGTTTACTGGCAAACTCTGATTTCAAGATGGCAAATATAAACTTAGTGGTGGATAACAATTTTGTGAGTTGAGCTCTGGGTTAATAAAGGTGGGTGCTTGCACCTGACACCTTATCCCAGCAGTGTAAAATACAAATTGCAGTATTCTCAAATGAGAGGTGGCAAAAAATAGATAGGCTGAAAAAATTCACAAGAAACAATAGCGAAATAATGATAAATGACTGGAAGTTGTGACATTTACAAATGGAAGAGAGAACTAAGTTTGATCTATACAGTTTTGGCCATGAGTAAGTAGTTTTGAAATCTACTTGTGAGGTAAAACTCTTGTTACTTAAGATGCATTCTGTTATTTACAGTTTCCCTGGACACTTGACTGACTTTTAGCAAGTATCAAAAGGGCCTGGACATTTTTCATGAACAATAGTTATATCTGGGGGGGAAAAAAAACTAGTGCTAATATGTTTTAGGATCAGTACTGAAGCATGTTAGCAATTGATTTAAGCTTTCAAAGTACTATGGACTGGGGCAAATGATTCCATAGTTATTGCAGATTTATTGTGTCTTTTACTTATGACAACAGAGGTAGGATTTGGAACATGAGAAATAAAACTTGATCTGTCTGGAATACCTTTTTGTTCTTGGTGGTGCAGCTCATACTCTTTTTTTTATGGTTGTTGCTTTTTATATTGCATCTTTTCATCTGAATCTGAACTTTTCCCCATCCTGATCAAAGCCACTTTCCTTACCCTGAGTATACACCCAGTTTTTTATTGTGGCATAGTTGTGTACAACTCCTGGGCTGTGGGGAAGGAGTTAGGAGCATGACATAAGATAGGTAGAATGTTCTTTCCTTCCAAGTTGAAATTGCAGTGTAATGTATTTGTACTGTGCCATGATACCTTTCATACTATGTAAAGTGTTTTCTGGTGTCCCACAATGTTTTATGGACAAAGCAAATTGACCTGTTTTCACAGATTACGTGCTAGTGACTTCAGTGTGATTTAAACAAACTAAGCAATCTCCAAACGTGGTAAGCACCAATGAAGCATGAACATTCATTGACCACAGCTCAGTTGACATTACTGCTGGTTCTATCCAATGCAGTGGAGTCCTGGAAACATGGGAAATTCTGCAGTATTTCAGCATATGGTGCTTAAATACATGCTCTGCTACACAGGGAGCATGAGCAGCTGCCTGTCACCCAGGCTTTTCTTGCCCTTCTACCTGTCATAGCAGAGATACTCAGGGCTGCGCTATGATGTCTTGACCCTCAACACAACTCCCTTCTCTGCAGATCTCTTTCCTCCTAGGAAGCACAAAGGGTTAGGCCCAACTACTGCTGCAGTCAGCTCCACATTAGTTTGGATCGTGCTCCCATAAGCTGATAGTTTGTCTCAGTTGTGACTATGACATTGATCCACTTTAGATTCAGCTCCTCTGTTCAGTAGTTTTTTTTCTGTTCCTTACAATTCAACACATTCGGGGGTTTTTAAATTTTTTTTTTAAATTTTATTTTGTGCAACAAATATCATTGGAAGCTTTTGAAGGAAACACAACACAAGGATGGCAAAGTCAATCTCTTAAATTTCTGTCATACTAGCAGTATGAACACAGTATTAGTAAAGGCTTTTTTCACTAGGAAACACGAGTACTTTGTGGCAAGAGCATAGCTTGCCTTTATTCATTTCCCTCTGCCCATGCATAAATACAGCTGAGATTTTTCTTAACTTCTAGTCTATCTGAGAAACTATAATTTTGCCCAGACAATAAGGTTTTTATCATGCAGAAGCTGTTATTATGTTGCCCTTGAACCTTTTAACAAACTGGGTGCCAGGAACTTGGCCTAAGGATGCAACACTCCCTACACAGTAATGTGAACTATTAAGCAAATGGCACAGAGTAATGTTCTTTCGCTGAGCAAAAATGCTCTCATTTAGGTAAAATTTCAGCCTGCTGTTGGCTGTTACAAGCCAGAATGGCAAAGAGAAACAAAATGTAAAAGCAATATGAGTTTGAATCAAATTATGATGAGTCAGATGGTGCCATTACCCAAATATCCCTATAGGCAAACGTTAGTAAAATTTGCCATAATGGTATGCTGAAATACAATTCTCTAGTGAGAAGGACACTGAGATTCTAAAATCAACATTTAACTCTTTCACAAACCTCAAAAAAATCAAAGCCGGACACAGACACAAAGGAACCCCACTGAAACCAGGGCATGCGTGCTCCACTGGGCTGGAGCTATGAACTGAACTGGCCACGTTTCCACAGTGAACTGGTTGGATTGGAACTGGTAACGTTGTGCCCTAGACATGATACGTGCAATGTTATTGTGCAAGTGACCAAGAGAAACATGGGTGACAGAACAAAGACCTACCAAAATGAAAGAATGAACCACTTGTGCTGTTGAGCTCCTACTGATAAAACAACCCTATCAAAAGCAGTCAGATTTCTTTTGTGAGTGTCTTGAAAAGTGAGGAGTTTGCAGTGTGAACCTTAAGCATAAGTACTGCTTTGTGCTGCAGGAATAGGTAGAGTTAAATGAGTGTGACTGATTCAAGTACTTTGAAGTAGCATATGCTTTCTCTGGGCTTTTTGCTTGAGTTTGGTGTTGTATTTAACTCTTTAAAAGTATTTAAGCGTATATGCATTCTACATCTGTGTGTTCTGCTTAGAGCAGGAGTATTCAGTTGAATTAGATGAAATTCTATGGATTTATGCAAGGGAAAATACATCCCAGTGCAGTCCATTTGCACGTCACTTTGCAGGCAGGACAAGGACTTGAGGAAGCAATGAAATCTGAAGCACTGGTCACCAGGCAAATATTTGAGAGGTTTGACTTCTGAGCTGCGTAGCTGCTCCATGAGCCATTGGCTGCCTTTGAGACTCTGTTCCTACATTTGCCATCTGTCTTCTCTAAATACAGCTAACCTCCCTGGGGCAAATGCCATTTTTCTCTTCTGTTTGCACAGTGCCTTGCACAATGAGACCTCATTCCTAGCTACATTAGTAGTATAAAATTTTTTTTTAAAAGAGACTTAAGTTTGTGAGAGACTGTTCAGAGCTTACTAGAGACAGGAGCGTTTTACTCTTCATGTTATTTCTTGCCTCCAGCCTAGGGTGGTTTACAGACTGACCAAGTGACGCACCCGGACTGTGTCAGCTCAAGAGGATTTTGTTTGCCTTGCCTTTTTTTGCTTGTTCCTTTTGTTTGCAACAGGCCAAATGGTCTTTCCTGATTCTGTGTTGCCTGAGGAGCTGCCTCACATGGTACATAAACAAAACAGTCTGTTAAGTTGGTTTTATTTATTAATAAGATATATCTGAGCATTTCAGAACAGCTGAGGTGAGAAGTGTTATGGTTGACCCTGACACTGTTAGCTCTTCTTAGCCTATCTCAGGCTTCACAAGTCATCCTCCTTCCCAGCATGAGCTGGTTGTTGTGTATCCTGGACCTTTGGGATAAGATAAAATGTTACTGACTGTAATTCTGACATGCCAGGAACGGCTGAATTACCCAATATGAAGGATGATGCTAAAAAGGATGTGAAAAAGTTACACAAGAGTGCTATGTTCTCGTCTCTCTCCAGAAAAAGGAGACCATCTCCCTGCTCCACTGCACACCTTTCACACATGCATGATTCCCATGAGCTTAATGTCTGTCTTTTGGTTTGAAACATCTCATCAAGTGTGCCAGGCTCCCTACACTTCTGCCAGAGGAGAGGGAGGATTTACATTAATCTGCAGTATCTGACATGGTAACAGGACTCAGAGGATTTGCCCATTTTCCACGCTCCAAACAGGCGTTTTTGGAAATGTTTCTTTTCTGTTGACCTTACCAAAGCATTGTCCCTTACCTGTGTGGATGACTTAGAAAACCCTGGTTTAAGTGCTGAGGTCACCTTGAAAGCAGAAAGTCAAATTCTGTCTTTAATCTCCGTGTGTTTTGATATTCTGTTTGAACTGTGTAACTACTACAGCTATGTCACTTTCGCATGTGTTCTCTAAAGAATTTGTTCAAAGTAATTAAAGAAAAACACCTATGTCAGGGTGAAAATTGTAGAAAAATACCTGACTGAGGCTTGCTGTTCTATGGGGTAACAGAAGGTCTAGGGAAAAGTATCTCAGGAAAATTTTTTTCTTTCTCTCTGGGCACCTTAATCCACATTTTACTTCACCTTAAAGATACAGATGGGTGTGTGAGCAACCCTCAGCTAACTAAGCCTGGGTGGCCTTCCAACCAGAACAACTCACACTAACTGTGCAAAAAAATGTGCTTGTTAGGAGGGTTAATAGCAACAGAATGATAGAGACCTACTTTGAAACACAGCCTGCATTAATAAAGGGATGGGCATTCACTGGTGTCAAGCTAATTGCCTCTTGTTTTTTATGGAATGTTTATTCTGAAACAAAAGGAAAGTAATTTCCTATTGCAATTTTTTTTCCAGAGTATCTATCAAATTAGGTTGTTGAGTAATTGCAGAGCAATAACTCAGGATTGACTGGTGGAAATCTTATAATCCAGGAACGTGACCCAGCACAATATCATCCTAATTTCCTCTGTGAGGATTAATTCTGCTATTTCCTTCCTCCATGACAGTGAATTGAGCACGTGGCAGATAGTGCACAGTAAATGCATCCTGATCTCCTCTAATCTTTGCAAACACTTCCAAGTGACCTTTTTGTTGAATGCCCTTTAAAAGCTTCTAGGATATTATCAAAAATAGCAAAAGAAATTACTGACAAAGCAAGCAGGACTCCATTTCTTCTTCAGCTTTGCTATACAGCTCACAACTTTGTTATGGAAAGTTTTGTCTTCTTCACTGACTCAGCTTGTTTTTGTTTTCTCTGGATTAATAAGCTGTTTGTTCATTTTTAACTAAACTCAAGTAGAATGAATGCTAAAGGAAGAATTCCTGAATGTGTAATGAAGCAGTCTTTCTGCTGTCTTGTATGTTGGAGTGCCTGTACACCAGTGCGACCTGAGTGTAAACCACTGTGGCATAGTGTTTCATACCTGCACACCTTGTGCTGCAAGCAAAGGTCCATCAGGCACAGCTGGGGAGGACCGCGGGTGGATAGAGATGTCAGTGGCAAACTGGATCACTGACTCTAATGTTATACTATGAGCATGAGCCACAGTACAGCCCTGCCTTCCTTACTACACCTTCCAGAAGGCACCATTTCTAATATGGGCACTACCTTTTTACCTGTGTAAATAGACTTTATTTTTACCTAACCAGGTACAATTTTCATGTTTGGACAGGCAGGTCATTTACCAGATCGCTCGCAATGCTTTCAGCATGTCAAACCCATTGGGTCACTCTGGTGTACACGAGGCCCTGTGTCAAGAAAATACTTCATCAAATTCTTAAACACCTGTGATTCTGCCTAATAAAGTCTCTGTAGCACAGAGCTTTCATACTAAAGTTAATGATGCTTTAAGGCAGTGTGGTAGGTCTGGGCTTTGGCTGAAACAGCTGCCATCAATTTCCCGTTTTGCTGTCGGTTTGTGTGTTTGACAATCTATCCATTTGTTTCCTTGGTCTCATCCATCATTTGCTCATGGTGATTTCCAACAGTTATTGTCTTCCTACCAGCCTCTAATCTCACCTCCTTAAATTCATCACACAGGTTGTATTTATCCTGATTGAGAATTCATCACAATTACTCCTGCAATGGAGAACAAGTTTTAAAAAACCTAAGTCTCATGCTGTAGCTTATCTATAAACTATCATCCCTATTGGAAAGGAAAGGAAACCCAGAGAAAATGGGACTTTGTCACAGGCCCTACAATTCAGTCCTTTCCAAAAACTTTGTCAAAACACTGTTTAATACTGGTTACTCTGAGAGGAGCTCACTTTGCTCAGAGTTGGGACCATGCTGTTACCTGCTGGCTCCTGCTTTACTCATGCTTGCATGAATCAAGTGCTCATCTAGCTAATCTCTCTTTTATCATCATTACAGCTGAATACCAGTGTTCTTGATCTTGTCTGACTCTCTTCTTTCAATATATAAAGTTTGAAATGTAAGTTTGAATATATAATGTTTAAAATGAGTAAGCTGCCTCTTGCACCAGCCCATCTTTGCCCTCCAGTTCTGTCTTGGTTTGGTACACCGATGTGCAAGAAGTGTATCTGGTGTGTGGTTTTTTGTTTTTTGGTTTAATGCTTTATTAGTGATATGGCTCTCCCAGGGAGATGCAGAGCAGGGCTGAGCCTTTGTAATGGTTGTCACAGGATGTCATCTCTGTGCAGGTCACTGCCTGCCTTTGCTGAAGACGTTTCTCAGTGAGCAAATCTGTGTTGGGGTGTAGAAGCAAAAAATGATGAGATCTGAAAGAATGGGTAGGTAAGGGCTTGTAGATCTGTCCCCTCCCTCCGTTGCCTTCTGGCAGACCTGAAGAACCTGCTGAGCTCAGTGTGATTGGCCCACTGAGTGTGATTCTCCCTGGCCTGGGGATGCTCTTCCCCTGTCTCCCATGTCTGGGTGGTGGCTCTGATCATGGCTTCTGCACGGTTGGTTCTGCACCCTGAGCCCACACCCCCAGTCTCACTCAGGCTCCTGGAGGCAGGAGGCAGTTTTACCTTCCTTCCAAAATATGTCTTCTCACCCATTTTCTATGTTTGGAACGACTATAATACAATTGTGGACAACCCCCACCCCAACGAAGTACTATCACTTGTTGGAAAGGCATTTGCTCCCATTGGAAAATTGAGCTGAAACAACAAAGGGTTAAAATTCATTTGTACTACAGTGGTGCTGAGAAGCTGCATCAGAGTCTCATGGCAGTAAGTGCCATGCTCACCCGTGTTACCAGATAAACACAGCTCCAAATTGTTTGCACGTAAGCAAAAAACCCAAAGCCTCAATGACCTTAGTACCCCTGTTACATGGGTGAAGAACTTGAAGCATGAGGGGATAGAGGGACTTACCTAAGTTTCCATGGGTAGCCTGTGCCAGAAGCAAGGCTTCTCCAAGATCCTCCAGATTTATTTCCTATCTTACCAGAGTAGTTTTCTTCCCCTTGTTTTTCATAAGCAGTTTTTAAAGTGTAGTCTTTAGATTGCAGTGTTCAAAATACCTGATGTTCTGGACCTTGTCTGGGCAAGCAGAATAACTTCCTAGGGATTTTTTCAAACGGTTTCAAATGAGTTATGTCTCTGTCAAAAGTAAAAACTGATTCTATATGGTCAAAAGACATAGAAGGGTCTGTTCCTCATCCAGGCATTATACAATGACTTGCGTTATGTAAATATGTGGAGTACTTTTCGGAAATGATGATTTAAAAAGACACTGCTTTACTGTGTCTGATCTAAAGTCTGTCCTTTGTCCTAAGCAAATCTCAGGAATTTGCAAGGAGGTTTCCCTGACTTCATCTTTTCTTTCTTTCTTTCTGTCCTTTTTTCTTTTTTTTTCCTTTTTGTTCACTTTGTGAGAGAAAGGAGGACACATCTTTCACATTTTTCTTGGTCACTTCAAATCCTGTCAATATCTTTCTGCCAAGGAGGGGTTTGAGGTGGTCCAGAACAATTTTCTATTCATCTTCCTTTCCTGTCCGAGCAGTTATTGACCTTCTTTCAATCCTCCTCTTTGATGATACTTAACCTTGTCCCTTGCATGTTTCTCTGTCTGATTTCTGGCTTTTTAATAGGCACTTAGTTCTACAGTTTCTCAAGTGTGAGTTTGGCACTTCATTTCATTGGTGCAGCTTTCATCTTTTGATTGCAGACTCTAATAACTTTCAATTTTGAAAGCAGAAATATTCTCTGATTTTACTGTGCCAAGCTTCTGTGCTTTACAGTTCTTACAGACAGTCCCAATTCTTCATTTATAGAAGTATTTTCTTTTTTCCTCAGGCCCCCTCCTTTCCCTGCACTCTGGAATAGGACTCTATTGCTGTGGAGTCTTCCTCACATCTTTAGATAGAACCAAAGTTTTATGGAAATACTATAAGCTGTCAATAAAGCTGCTTCCAAAAGAGGAAGGATAAGAAAATCCTGCTTATATGAATTGGGATCCCCAGTGTTTCCTTAGTATTTTGCACAGTCTCTTACCCACACCAACTAATTTTAAGTAGTGTAGAGTTGGTGAGCCAGTTTTGAGTTTCACCAGAGGTTTCTTTTCAGCTAGGAGGTGAGCCCTAAGCATGGTAAATTTGTGTCTGTTGAAGTTGGTTGAATAAATTGGAGCATTTTTCTGCAAGTAGGGGAGGGAGCCACTAGCTGTCATCTGCTTAGGGCTCAAGGGAGCTGAAAAGGGAGCAGAGACTGACAAGGAGATGTGCACCCGGGTATCTGCTGCCACTGCAGCTCTGTGGTGACTTCTAGCTCAGTGCCACTTGCAATGTCACATCTCTTAAACGGCTTCCAGAGCTTTCCAAATTTTGTTCTATGTTATTAAGAGCAAACCCATTTCTAGACTCTTTGCCTTAATTCCACCTGAGTGCTGACTTTTAAAATTAAGTTCCTTTTTTCCTATTTCTCGTTTCTTGACATAGTGGCAACTTTTCTTTTAATTTCAGTGTTTCCCACAAAGCTCAGGAGTGCAAAGAGAGTGCTTCAGGCTAAGGCAGAAATGCTCTTATTTTGTTTGACTTAATCTATAGATCTGGCTCCTTTAAGGAAGACTAACACTTGGGCCTCCTACAGAGCTACTTTGTTAGATACTTCCAAAATAGGAGAGGCTCGTTATCATGCAAAGTGAAAATCACTCTTTTATGCAGGGTAGAGTTTATTGCTCTTTGTGTGCCACAGAAGCCACCAATTCTAGAGTAATTTGCATTAGTCAGGGAAAATCTTGTATCTGCTGTGATAATGTGCTCAGGAGTTAAATGTTTCCTTGGCAGGTCACTTTTAACTACCTTGCCTATTTATCTGGCAGAAGGATAAAAGCAGATTGATGTTTTATAAGAAGGAGTGAGGAGGTGAAGAGTGCCATCCAAACAACCAGTAAT
The DNA here is from genome assembly GCF_000700745.2 of Antrostomus carolinensis. Lineage (NCBI taxonomy): Eukaryota > Metazoa > Chordata > Aves > Caprimulgiformes > Caprimulgidae > Antrostomus > Antrostomus carolinensis. The sequence continues at coordinate 71,085 of NW_010318763.1, read as the reverse complement.
TAATATTTTTGTCCATTTGGTTTCTTATATTTTTATTTCCACATGCTACATTTTATTATAAAAAGTCACCAACCCTAAGACAACTATCTGAAGCACCCTTACTGGACTTTGTTATTGTTTTCTGAAAATCCCTTTATAAGCAAGGCATGCCAGAAAGGCAGGGTGGGCTCCTAGTGTAACTAAGGCTCCTTTCTACACGTAGCTAAATGGTTGGTTTTATTTCTTCTGTTGGTAAGAGTGGTCTTCATCCTGCAAAAACAGGTCACCTTCTCCATTGCATAGTGTTCCTTTTAAAAATAGCATCTCTATTGCCAGTTTCATTAAATGGGCATCGTAGCATCACCTGAGATGCCTATTCCCCCATTCCTCAGGCAACAACAAGGATTTTAATAATGCAGATCTCATATGAAAACTTAATGAAGCTGTCTATCAAGAGTAAGAAAATACATTTGTTTACTTACTGAAACAATCTTCACAAATAACTCACAAAGGTGCTTTGCTGTCCCTTTATAATGGTTTAGCTTCCAGTAACGTATCACAGATAGGTAGAACTGAGGGACCTCTGTGGGGAAACCCACCTGATGAATAGGTTTCTTCCAAGTTTCCCAAGCACGTGCTATGCTTATAAATGTTGTGAGGTTACAGTAAGAGAGAAAAGCTCTGGAGTTTGCACAACACAAGAGCAGAAATGGATGCATTTTTAAAAGCTGCAAAACTGAAGAAAATCTTGTTCTTCCTAGCTGACTAAGGTTCTGCATTCCCTATACTGTCTTTTACTAAATTTCTGCCTTTGCTAAAAACTTGAACCCCCATGAGCTGATTTATAAATAGATCACTCCCTCAGCTGTGCCTGTTTCTGGCCTATGACAGATTTTCCTGAAGCTCTCAGGTTTTTGGCACACAGGCATCAGGCCATTCAGAGGGACCTGTTGATAAGGCAGCTTTAAAGCCAATTGAAGTATGACTCCATATGCCAGATGAGAATGTAACCTCTTTGGCTCAAGCTTTTAGAAAGTCTGTTTTGATTGCCTTCCAAAATATTGTCAATGGGCCTCAACGTGGGAACTGGCTGAAGCACAAAGCCAGCGTCTTGTCACAGAAGAGGTCTTGTCACAGTCTCTAATAATCTTCTAAGAGACAAAATTGTTCATAGTGTTTCAACAGTTGAGTTTTGCCATGTGAAATATTTTTTACTGCTGAAAGCTAAATCCTTCAGTTTTCCAGTGGACAAAGGTCTGATTAAGCCAACCCAAGTGCTAGATACAGGACCATGGGATGTGGCTCCGTGCTGGCTCAAGTGATCAGGATACAGTCATCATTTGAAAATACTGCCCCACATGATGGGTATTCCTTCCAGGTTACAGGATGCACTTATTCTTCAGCAGTTTTGAAGGTTCTCTGGCTTTCCCAGAGGACCAATATCACTATGACCTAATTTACATTGTCAGCACAGGTCTTTGCCTGAGGAGTATGATTGCCAATGAATACAGATGGTAAAGCCATGACAGAAGTCTAAATATTTTTCCAAATATACAGAAATTCCACATTGCCTGTCTGTGGAGGGAATGCTTTGTGTGTAAATCTCTCACGTATAACTAATTACTGTCAGGCTGTCTTCTCTGGGGATAAGAGATTGACTTTCAAAAGAAGGGAACTGCAAAACATTCAAGAGAGATTTTTCAGATTTTAAACATTTGGACTTTTTGGCTGGTGACAGTTCTTAGATTATAGCACCGAGTGAGTTCCAGAGGGTGGCAATCTGTGCGGGAAATGGGCTGCAGTGTAAACACACTGTTAACATATCCCTGCGGGACAGAGGCAGAGCCCCTCTTTTGCAGGGGACGTGTAGAACATTTCTCTAACTTAGTTTAGATACACAATTCAGGGAGCGGGTATCCCACGAGGTTGGTGAGACACTGAGTAATGCTTGCAGACTCAGACAGCTGTCATCTTAGTTATTTGTTAGGCACAGCAGCAGAATCTCATAAAATGCAATTGGAATAATATAGGTCAAACTACCAAGGTAAAATAGTGCCTGCTTTTAGGAGTTTAGATTTAGCTCCAATCACCACTGTAGTGTGTTTCTCTGAAATGAAGTTGGTCTAAAGCCCTTGAAAAAAGACCAAAAGCACTAACAATGATGGTAATTTTTTTTTTCCCCAGAAAATCAATACAAGAAAGAGTTTGCTTGAAATGTTTGATTTTCATAGGAGGTACCCACAGAGTTCTTTATCTCGGCAAATAACACCATACACACTGGGAATGTAGAAAAGTAACCACTCTCTATTGTCACCTTTATTTTTAAGAATTAATAAATAACACCGTTTAGTACTTTCCATTTTGTGCCATCAACATTTAAAATTTAGCAGATTGAATTTCACAGCAGGGTTGGTGTAAGCCTTTAATCTTAATAACGATGCCTTGATCTACCATGGTCCATCCAACTTGGAGGTTGTTAGAGGTCCCTTCTGGGAACTTTCCAGCTGTTTCTGCTTAGTTCATGTATATTTATTTACATGGCTTTTTAACCCCATTTGATAACAGAAAAATATGATGTGATTTAGCTACAACTATTGTTGATCATTTTCCAGAGAACTAAGTACAGCAGGGGAAAAGCAACATATGGCACCATTTTCTTTACTGATCGTTTATTATGTACTGTTGTGACCTCATCAGTGCCTTTGGCTGTACTGCTATAGGTTAAAGAAAAAGTCTTGTATATTTTTCCCCTTAAGCTTTCAGACAAAAGCAATGTGACCTGAAGGTAATTTGTGCATACAGCATACCACACTGAAAAGAATCTGGGAAAATTAAATAGACTTTTTAGTAGTGTGTTTCTAATTAGATTTCAAATTTTTATTTTTATCAAGTTGGAACTCATCTTTCTGCATCACTGTTACACTTGTGATGAGAGTTTACATTTTCATCATGACAAAACCCCCTGAATTCAGCTAACAGCCTTTTAGTTTAATACTAATATTTTGCCTCTAACACTATACCAGGATCCTATGTAATTTCCAAGACTGTAAATGTTATTAGAGTAGTTCTGTTATTCTAATATAGAATGGAATGGTATAGAATAGAAGAACACAAATAAATACATTTTAAAACTTGCAAAACTGCTTTGTCAAATTGCAATCCAAATGGCTATATAGCTGTCAGTAAAGGATGGTTGAACGTGACCTTGAATGGGTAATTCTAAGAAAAGACCAATGAAAAATCATAAATTCTAATAATTTATACCAAAAAGCCAAAGGAAATGAGGGGAAATTTCAGGGAAGAAGGCACAGAGGATACGAGGCAAATACTCCTCTCAGTCATAGCAGAGCAGCTTTGTTGTCTCCCCAGTCCATCAGTGCCACACTACTGAGCTGCCAGTGGTAATTTTTCCCATGAAGATTAATGACCTGAGGACAACAGGAGAAATTAGTTGGGTTTGATTTTTCAGACTGCCTAATTCAACTTATTCCTGTGCAGAATTTTGAAAGCACTGGACCAGCACTTTGAAATGCAGTATCATGGGCATTTGAGGTAATTAGTGACTGTATGTATGAAAGTTTTAAAATGCTCTGATATGATAAACACATTAATTTCTATGCTATTGATCACAAAAGCATTATGTAGCCAAAGGGTCAAAGCCCTGTTATGTGATCACATCCTGAGTTGTTCCAGGAAAAACCTGCTAGTTGTAAAGCAACATTAACTCTGGTGGGATGAAAAGAAATAAGTATGGAATTTATCTCCTTGTGTTCAATGGTCTGGAGAGGGGGTGGCTTGTGCGACTGTTAGCCCTGGCTTCCGCCTTTTCTACCTGGAGTTACAATGCAATTTCTAATTGAATTATTTGGAACCAACTACATTTCAGGTAAATAGTTGTTACATCTGATGCCAACGCTATTTTTTTATGCACTGACATATAAGTAGTGCTGTATCTATACTCATGCTTACTCTCATTTGACAAGAAAGATTTTTTTTCTTTTTTTCTTTTTTTTTTTGTTTTGTTTCTGGCATACACTGAAAAGAAAAAAAATATTGTTGTCATAAAATGAATGAGAAAAAACCCCCAAAGGATACCTTTGAAATCTGCACAGAGAAAAAGAATCATAATTCTTCAATACTCAACTTGATATTCTGTGGGCTGCTGACCTTTCTTGCATTATTAAAGATGCCTTGACTAATACTGCACAGTGTCTGTGGCAGATGTTGATGCTAATACGCTCTGGAGAGTCTTCCAGTCTTCCATAGATGAAAATTGCTAGCAGCACTAGGACAGGGGAGCTTCAAAAACCTGAGTCTGAAATATGTCACTAGAATTATATATTCTGTATAGTCAGGTGTAAGCACAGGGAGTAATTTAATTGAGGAGTAAAAAAAAAAATGTTGTAAAAAGACTCCCAGAGTGTACAGAGGGTTACAGAAATAACACTAAAGAAAAAATTATACTGTGCTAATTAGTTCAGTGGTGTTACCACACATTCAGTACCCATATGAAAATAAACAGAACTGGATAAAATGAAAATATTCAATTATTTTTCTTGTGACTGAGGATATGATATTGCATGTCACAATATAAAATGGTACGGATACCCAGAACACAAAAAATATGGGATTCAAGTCCAAACTGAAGATCAGATTTTGAGGTTTGGGTTTAATTTATTCAAATCTTAGAAGCTTCTTAGAAGCTGTCTTCTTGGTGTTTATGACTGAAATAGTTTATTTGTGATTTTTCTGCTAATTAAAAAATAAAAAGACAGCGAATTCCTTCAAAAATCTCAATTTTGTAGTTGCAGATACAATCCAGAACCTATTTTTAAGGAGCAGATTTAGAGATGGGATATTAAATACCATGAAGTCTTTTTATCAAGTTGGAACTCATCTTTCGGCATCACTGTTACACTTGTGATGAGAGCTCGATTTGAGCTCGAGATTCTTTGTCCTAAAAAGCTCTGTTACAGGGAAAGTCATCAGACAGACAGTTGCAGTGCTGCTGTCACATTATTTCCAATCTGGAAAACAGTGTGACTACTCTTCTTGGCAGAAGAGGCCGGTGCCAAAACAAGTCTGTTGAAACAGAAGAATAAACATTGTGGATAGATCTATTTGATGTATATAAAGAGTTGTTTTAAAAGCCTGATGACAGTTGTGATCTAGAGAATTCAGTGTATGGGTGTGCCCCAAAGGATCTGGAATAACCTCTTTAAAGATGCTAGAAAACGTGCTGGAGAGGCAATTTGTTTGGACTTGAAAAAGTATGGAGAACTACAACAATGGGAGTCCTGCAGTAAGGTGTGTGTGGCAGAGGGATTAAAGCTATGCTGCAGGGGCCTGGGAATGAAAGGCTCTGCAGGTGAGCAGCTTAACGGGACGTTAATTGGATAGTGGGTGAACTAAATGGGAAATACAGAGAGCTAGGGGTTAGGGATTCTGTTGCTGAAGGAACAGTGTGAATGCTATTGCTGAGCGCTGTAATAAAGACTATTTGAACTTTATGGTTCCCTCTCGCAGATGCGGTTGCCAGTTTCTTGTGCAATATATATATAATTTTATAGATGAAAATGTGAGTATGGGTGGATAACTGATCTGTTAGTATTCCACCCCAAATCATGAAAATGAGCACCAAAACCCTGATAACTTTGTCAATTTAAATCTTGACTAATTAATAATAAATTTGGTTATCTGTGGGAGAGTGATAAATCTATTCTGTAGGATGTTTACAAAACATTTTAGGCTGTTTATCTGAGATTATTGCAGTGCCCTGGTGCTGTGTTTGTTTGGGGAATGCAAAGCACTACAGCATGAGGGACATTCTCATCCCTTATTTATACCCTGGCAGATCCTGCTGTAAGTGTCCGTTGTTGTTTGAGGCAATAGCCCTGGTTAACTTAGCAGGTGCACTCACCATATGTCAGAGCCCTGTAACTGATCACAGACATATGTGCAAAAATTAGCAATAAAGCAATGCAAAGGCTCTAGTTCGATATCCTCACAGTGACTAGAGTTGAGATTTAATCCTCTGCTGTGCTGGGCTTATTGTCTCTGCTGTGCCAAAGCATCTGAACGTGTGTTTAGCTTCAAGCCTGTTATCAGTCCTAAAGAAGTCAATGCAAAACTCAAGCCTTAAATGCCCTGGACAGTAAACATTAAGCACTGAGAAGGAAAAAATATATTGACAGTAGGATTTTTTTTCTTCTAATATATTCAGCCCCTTGTTTGCCCTAGGTACTGTTCTTTAGGTACTGCTCCTGTCCTTTATATCATATAGGGGCACAAAGGCATTTATCTTCATTGTGCTGAGCAAAATACAAAGAAAGAAGAATCCTTGCTCTGAAGTACTTAAGTCTACAAAAAATTAAACTAGCAGATCACCTCCCTTTTAACTCTGCTGGCTGAACTGTCTGCAAGCACCACGCATGGGCCTTGCAACCTTATTCTCCCTTCTTATTTTGGGGACTTTTTGAATTTTCCCATCATGTCCTGTGCTATAGGAGCAGAGGAGCACAGCCTCTTTTTGCTCTTCTTCCTTGGTTTCCATATCACAGCTCTCCACTTCCTGGACTTTGACAATTCATTGTTTTTTCCACTCTATACAGGCCTAGGCCATGGATTCTCCATGTTCCCTTATCTTTCCCATGGTTTCTTTCTGTTCTGGAGATAGAGCCTTTTGGAGTGTCCAGAGTTGGAGTTTTACTAGGAAGACAGGCAAAGATGAGATAGGACTCTTGTTATGTTGGTTAAACCAAACACTCCTGTGATGTGTAGGGCATTGCTAACTTGCTGTAGTCTTGGCTCCACATGCAAAGGTGTTTGCAGGGATACAAATGGCTTGGGGTTTTTTTGTTCTGTTCATTTGTTTGTTTGTTTTCCTAAGTTTTCTCTAAAATCATGTTTATTTTTCTCTGCCATGCTTACAGCATTCCCCAAAATACAGGTTTTCATCAGGTGTCGAATATAAAGTTTCTATGTCACATTTAAGCAGAGAAATGCAGTAGAAAGTGAGCTGAGACCTCACAAATTTTGCAATGCTAATGGACCAGTTATGTGACTGGTGACAAGCATATAGAGCATTTGTTTTGTTCCTTCACTTAATCTCCTTCCAGATCTCTCCAGAAATGTCTGAAGGAAAAAAGGAGAAAATCAAAGCCAGTTTTTACTGTTCCTTAGCAAAGATTGTAAGAGTCACAGAGTTTCTAGGTAAGGCTACTGTGATACTTACCTGGGTAGAAATTTAAATTGAAGTTGATGTGAAAAGGCTTGGTTTTATTCCCTTGCTAGTAGAACACTTAATCTATGTAAGGCAAGGGAAGTCTGTCCACTTAAATTCAGGGAGTTTTGGGTTGAGCCCATAATTCATAGCTGACTGAATCAATTAAGAGTCTTTTCAGACAAACCAACCAAAAAGGACCTTATGGCTAGAGTCCAATATTAGCTATATTAATCTGAATTTCAACCAATGAAAATGACAAGCGGAAAGAAGTACTGGGAATGAAAGCCACATTTCTCTCTGTTATAGCAAGCAGATATTTTGGAGGAGTGTGTAACTCTGAGCTGGAGAGACTCGTGAAAGAACTTCAACAGGTGCTGAGTGTTTCTGTCAACGGGAATGATAGTGTTTTCTAAAGGTAGCTCCTAGTTATTTGATAATTTTTCAGAACAGATGACAAGGACTGCCAGAGTGTGTTGTTAAAAGCCTGCACAGTTATAGATGCTAAAATGCTTTGGTCAGATCATTGTCCTTATAATTAAACATGCATGATGGTAATCAATGAGTAATGATAATGTGTAAAAACCAACAGAAGGACTCCTGTTAGGGCTATTTAACTTGCTGTCTGTATGTGTGTGTATGTTATGGGACTTCATATTAAGGAGAATAGTGTCTTATTAGTGTCTGGATCATCCCTATTTGACGTTAATTGCACTTGGCATAAATGATAAAAACAGTATTGTGCTGTTAGATGATCGATTCATTTATTAGTTCAAAGATAGATTTGTACTTCTGTTTTAATGTAATGGGAATCTAGAGGTTATCTTTTCTCCCCAGGTTGCAAATTTTCATGTTACTTCTTAGCCTCTGATGACATGAAAACCTTGAAATCAAAATATTTTTCAAAATTGGTGTTCTCAGAGCTTCTATCTCTGCTCTGCTCCAACCTGTGTACTTTGATTTCTTTTTTAAGCCTGTCTCAGGAATGCTTGACTCCTAAAGGCTTTGGATAAGAACAGAAACTCTTCTTTGAGTCTATCAAATTTGTGATGCCATACTCATTGGAAAAAGCTTTTTGGAACATGGACAAATGTTGCTATTAGAGTGTGTCCTATCCAATGCCACTGAAGCCAATGGGAAACGTGCCATAAAACTTCCCTGGGGCATGGAAGCAAACTTTGCATCCTTGCTCCCAGGGATCGTACACAAATATGTAGCTTCCTTTTGGGGAATCAGTAAACCTCATAGACCATCTCTCTAAAAAGAGCCCTGGTGTGTGGAGGCAGCGAGGCAGTGCTGGTTTGCATCTCATTAGTAAAGATGCTTATTTGAAACTAAGCTTAGTGCAGTTTCATTGGAACTTTCAGTTATATAAAAAAGTAACTAAAACATACATATCAGTTTATATGCTCATGTGTTACGATGCAGAGAAATGAATGTAAAGTATTTAGTATCACTGACTTTCTTGACAAGTTTTTTCTAGTGAAATTGTTATCTGACTAATGAACACAAACTGACAATGTGTGTGATATTCGAGCTGTGACTGGGAAGTGACTGCTCCTTCTCTCCTATCATGTAAGGAAAGAACTATTTAGGTTTTTTTGGTTTTTGTTTTTTTTAATATTTAAAGATGCAATTAAAAAAAAGTAAATGGAACAGAACATGAAAACCTCTGTGGATAAAACATTTTGTGAATGTGATGGAGGCTCGTTTGTGCATTCAGTAGCTCATAATTTGAAAACTATTTCTTATGGGTTAGTGGTCTTGTAAACCAGGAAAATGGGAACATAATCTTGTAAAATGGCCATCAGTCAGATACTGAAAGTGAAAGGGTCAAATGCAGCTCCTCCTCTATAATTTCAGAGCTGGTGCACATAAAACATCAGAATATAACTCTTCTGTCTTGTAACATTGATTCTGAGTGTGAGATGCAAACAGTACATCAATCAGCTCGTGTCAGGAACAGTGAAAAATCTTGCAAGGACAAAATTTTCCCCTTTGGGACATAAGCTGCTCTAGAGGTTGAGTTTTGAACCTAAAACTAGAATGGTGAATTTCAGAGTTCTGATTCACTGTTCATATTTGGATGTCCCAGCGACCATCATTTATTAGACAGGCACACTGAGTAGATTTAGGCAAGTCACAAGAAGCTCTCCCTTCTCTTTCACTGGAGTTTTATATGCATTAAGTTTTTAGGGAGCTGTGTACAGTGGACTAGCTACACCCATTTCCATTATGCTTTGCTGACTTTACTTCCTGGGAAACATGACCTGATGTTTTATAGCATTTTGAAAATATAAAATTTGATGGGTGTGCAGGTAATTTTTAAATTTTCATTATGATCTCCTGATAGTGTACTGTTATTGAGATTTGCTTTTAACAGGGTATTTGAAGGAAGGAAGGTTTATTTGGCCAGGGGTGAGGAGGATGGGAACCCATGGGGTACAGGTAGGATGACTCAGAAATAAAGCACAGAACAGAAGTCAAAAGTGATGTCTGGCTTTCTGCAGTTTGCAGCAAACTCCTTGGACTGTCCACTGCAGACAGTTGGTATTTTATGGTTCAATGACTGAAAATGTCTGTTTTTCAAAACAAGCATATCACAGGAAATCTAGGAGCCCTGAGTTGTCTTGGAGCCAAACTTAGTTTCATAACTTCTAAAAAGTGAGGATCTAAAAGCCAGAACAGCTCAACTGAAAAAGCTGGGGCTCTCTTCATGTTTCTGTGCCTGGTACACAGGAAAAATGGTGGGGACTTTTCTTGGATTTAGGACTGTGCTTAAAGCCATGAATTATATAAATGTCCGACATTGAGCAAGTAAATTTGGTCCAAATTTGGACCAGTTGAAATGTTTGGTGATGACAAATCTGGAAGGCAGAATGGGAAGATGGCATGCCAAAGTGAAATACTGCAGATCTCAGTTCTGCAGTATAAACTGATTGGATTATATTGACACAAGGTGAAAGAAATCATGTCAGACAAATACAAGATAGTATATGCTGACTGCAGGAATTCATCAGCCATTGTATGGAGATAGGCAAGTTAGACCAGGCAAGTATGGGAAAACTTTCTTGTGCTCATTTTCAGCATCAGCACTTAAATGGGGACAACACAGAAGCACAATAACACAAAGGAGCCAGAGGGCTGCAGCTGCTCACAGGCTGCCCCCGCAACACAGAAAGTCAGCACTGCCATTGCCTGACAGAGTTAGATCAGAGTTAAAGTTTTCTTTCTGGAGCTGAAGAGATGTTGTAACATGTGAAAAGCTAAAGCAAAAGTTAGTACTAACATTTAATATCAACAACTATATAAACCAGTTAAAAAGGCAAAGCCAGCCTTGCTACTGTATGGACATGCCAGGTTTTGTCTGTACAGCTTGCTTTTGCATTCTCATTGGTATGGAGAACTGTTGAAGTGAGAAATGCAAAAATAAGATACATGACAAATACTAGAGGAGACAGACTGCTAGTAACTCTGCCTGAGGGAGATTTCCACAGGGCTTGCCAGGTAGAGATCTGCCTCCAGCTGCTTGGATTTTCAAATTTAAGTCTTGCCTGCAACAAGGTACAAAAAGTATCTAGGGCAAATGAAGCAGTGGGACAGGATTCCCAAGGATGAATATATCAAAGTGGGTACATCTGTGCTGTCAATTCGTAATGGTTCCTGCTTTAATGTGGGGTCCTGACTGTCTGTACCTTTAATGTACCACTTTGTTGCATAGCATGCAGCTCTAGCAGCAAACTGCGTGCTCTCCAGGTGAGACCATGCTACAGTTCAAAGACAATCATGGCAGGCCATGGGAATGTCTGGAGTAGTTCATGTCCCTCTACCCCCTTTAACTCCCACTGCTTCTGGGCATCCCATATGCCTGAAGCCCTCAGGAGAAATAGGCAGCATGGTAGAAATTCACAAATCTTACAGATTGTTCATTTCAACACTAGGTATTCAGCCTTGTTGAGCATTGTGGTGTCACACCTTTCTATTTTTCCTTTTCCATATTGTAATTCCTGCAATATTAAATTTACACAATGCGTGTTTCTGGAGATAGACTTGTTTCTTGTATGTGCAATTCTGCTCTAGCTTCTGGCTAGAAGAGCCTTTGTGTAGCAAGTGTGATAATGAATGCAAAGAGCACTTTTCCCAAACTCTGGGCAGAATAACTATAAACTCACTCTCTGAGAGGTTTACTCAGAGTTTTGTCTGCTAACTAATTTGTATTAATGTTGCATTAAACACTGCAGTCAGCAAGTTAGGAGCTCAACCAGCCCTTATATTTATGTACAATTAGGAATAGAGAACTAGAAAATGGTCTTCATACAAGTAAGAAAATAAAGAGATTGCCATGGTGAGAAAATGCTGCAGGAGCTGGAATGGCTGTGTCATTGAAACTAGCATTGATCTAACCCTTTTTATTTTTTTTCTAAAGCACTAACTGAAAGTGAGTTGCAAAAGAAAATCAATTCCAAGAATCATTAGGGTTGGAAGGAACCTCTCCTGGGTCACACAGTCCATCACTCCTATGATTGTTCCTAAACCAGCTCTAACAACTGGGTATCTACTCATATCTTTTATGATGGCTCTACATTTTTCTTTTGCTGGTTGCAACAGTAATGTTAAAACAAACATTCCTTAGAAAAGAAACATTGCACAGCAAGCCCTTGGGTACATTTTAGCTGACAGATAATCTTCAAGGCTCATTTACTTTTAAAAAGTTACAGTACTCAGATGTCAATGTTTATTCACCTTTGAAGGTGCCAGGAAAATTAGAAATATTACTAACCCTTTTCTTTGTGGTGAGTGGGTCTCTCTCAAGCTCTTCTACTGATGTTCTGATTTTTAAATGAATGTCTAAATGTCCAGTGTTCTTGAAAGAGTTAGATTACAGGGCGGTTGTTTGTGGTTCTTGTCAGGGACAGGGAAACCTTGCTTTGAGTCAGAGCTGCAAGCTAATGTAACACATAGGTACTAACACAGAGGGAAGTTCCAGGAAGGTGGCACTAGTCTTGTTCTTCTGTTGCTTTTATTGTATGCCTTTCTTCTAATACCATGCAGATATAATGTTGGGATAGTATGATGTTACAGTAGCATAACTTCTACTGCTCCTTTCCAAAGTAAGGGCTCTTCTGAACATAGATAATATTACCATGTCTAAATATGAGCTGTGACTTTTAGTTGATGCATATCACACCAGTCAAAGTGCTTTGCCAGGACGTCAGCCTAGTTTCCCCCTTTTTAAAGTGGGGATAGCTAAAATTTTCAAATCCTACCTTTTTGTTTGTTTGTTTGTTTTTCAAAGGAGAGCCTATATAATTCAAAACGATGTTTTAATGGCTGTGGGCTAAAATCAATTCAGTTGAGAAGAATTTATTTTGGAGAAATACTGCTTTCTAGCCAGAAAACTTCTTTTCAATACCTTGTAATCCAGTGAGGCTGACTCCGAGACTCTCTTTAGGGTTGTTGTGTGTGGCTCAATATTGTGAGTTACAGGAGACGTTTCCACAGGTTTGTGGGTTTCCAGCATGGCAGATAAGAAGCACCTATTAAGTTTTCTGATAATAGTTTGACTATTTGTGTCTATTGGTACAGGAATTACATCTTTATAAGTGGTGTTATTTGTGGGGGCAGCACAGAGAACAGCTGATTTGCACTCCTTATCCCACCTTGGACTTCACCATTTTAGAGTGGTGGAAGGGTGAACCCAGAGAAGACTTTGTGGAGCATGGCTGGAGCACTGCTCACTGTGCTATGGATTCATCCCTTTGCTTCTCACAAGCTGCTTCCAGAGATAAAACATGAAATAATTCAGTGATAACCTAATGCTTTGCCCTAATCTGGCATCTCACGCTTTTATGATTTAGAAAAGAGGCAGTTAAATTGTAATATCAAGAAAGCTGCAGCATAAAGGTTTACTCTAGTTGCATAATTTTGCAACAGCAATTACCTCAGCTACAAATTTAATTTAAAAACTCTTTGAAAGCACAGTCTGTGTTATCACAGAATATACTTGAAATCAATGAAGGATTATTTCATTCCAAGTCTAAAGATACTTTTTAATAGCCAGGAAAGAAACCTATACACAGACACCCGCTCTTACTTATTAATAAATTCTGCTGTAGGAATTACAAATCTTGACTTCCACAAATTCATTTACTCTTGGCAAAATATAAATTATGAACAATGTTTGCCAACTTAATGCAGTTGCATTCTTGCACCTAGCTGGAAAATAGATGGGAACTCTTGAAAATGATCCTAATCATGATGCTATTAAGAAAGATGCAGAGACCATATTCTGATAAACATCACAGTGTCTGCCTACCAGTATCTTATATTTTCCTTCATGATTCATGGTATCTTAGCAACCATATAGGCCTGATAACCTTTAATGGCTCTAAAAATGATGCACTTGGAATCTATCACTTAAGGCCTGGTGCTCAAGTAATGACACTCTTTGATGACAGATCTCAAGCCAAATAAATACACAGGAACTGGAGCAGCTTTCTTTGTCTGGATATTCATATTTTGCATGGTTATTCAGACTGAAAGGGCTCTGTAATCCAGGCTTAATCAGTATAGATTTTGGATATACATACATACCTTAATTAACTATATGGATTCAAAAGAATGTCAAAAGAGCACTGGGTTATTGACTGATAGAGAGTGGTGTTTCTGCGTTATCTGGGAGGATGAAAAGGGCAGTCTCCTATCAGACTGAAGGAAAATTTACAGATTTATCAAGGGTCCATGAGAATCTGGACCTTGCCAGGTTGGCTGTGGAGCTGTTAACTGCTTGATCGCTACTGATGCGTCCTGGGATGCTATGGCTGAAGCTGTTGAACATTAAGAGATAATGTATTGACTGTATTAGAGCACCTGTGTCAAGAAGAGCATAGGCTAGAAATGAACATTGCCCCAGCTGTGAGGCAAGCAGGCACTGTTAGTCAGTGTGTCTCAAATTTCTGTCAGTAACCTGCTTGTTCTTAAAATGGGAGAAATTAGAGTTAGGTAGGAGTAGTTCCTGTTTCCCTCTGGATTTTTGGTATTTGCAGAGTTAGGTACCACTGCATGAATTAAGTTAGAGCTAAACCATAAGCATGAGGTCTTTCTGTTTTGGACTTCAGACAGGGGATCTCTGCTCCAGGGCACTGTGCTAAGGGCTCAGGCTCTGAGGACAAGGATTGCGGCTGCCCAGGGCGTGCCAGCCACAGCAGCCAGGCACTGTGTGCTTGTCACAGGACAGAAGTTAGCACTAAAGGATTCCCCAAGTCAGGTAGCATGAAACTATCCATTTCCAGTCAGGAAAGAAAAGTAGTGAGAGTAGGAGTGCCAGATACATGGATGCAAAACGTGGGATTTCCAGCCTGCAGTATATCTACTACCAGCAGTTTACTATGATTCTACTTAAAATATTTTCAGTAGACGTACTGTGGCCCACTACGTTGTTCTTAGAGGAGATGGGGTTGGAGTTGATGGGGTGAGAGTGCTGCTGAGATGAATCTGCATTGCCACTCTCAGGAGAAGATGGAGTTGCAGATGTGCACACATGTGCAGAGGCTACCAGTGCTATGCCACAACTGCCAGGGAAACCCATCACCCTCTGTCAAAGACTTTAGTATCTGGGGAAATTATGTCCAAAATCCCCAAGTCTGAGAAACAGAACCTACTGTGTTTTGGAGTAGTTTCCTGTTCACATGATGGATATTATACTAATAAAAACTGCAGAATCAGAGATATTGTAATGCTACAGAAAAGCAAATTGAATGTCAGTGATGTTTACTAACGGCTACTGGCATAATTCTATCAGATGCTGAGCAGACCACATTTACATTTAAAAATACAAGTAATCAATATATGTTTATGTATGCCCTTCATACATTCTGTGCTGAAGCATTTCACCAGCCACTTTAAAGGCTCATGCTATTGCAGGGAAAAAACCTTTCAGAAACGTCACACCAGCATAGGCTTTCAGATTTAGGAAGGAAAAAAAACTCAACAGTTTTCTCAAAATGTTTTCTATGCCAGCTCCAAGCCCCTGCATAGCACTAGTGCCATGTCCGTGTGGTGGAAACCACTTTAACTTTGCACTTAAAAATGCTTTAGCCTCTTTTTTAAGGTGTATATCAACAGTGTGTGTACAGGAGAAGGCGTAAGAGTGGCAA
Source organism: Antrostomus carolinensis (assembly GCF_000700745.2). NCBI lineage: Eukaryota > Metazoa > Chordata > Aves > Caprimulgiformes > Caprimulgidae > Antrostomus > Antrostomus carolinensis. The sequence goes on along the minus strand of NW_010318763.1, from coordinate 55,728 downwards.
AAGCACAGCACACTGCCCGCCACACAGCCATGAAGATATTCCCCAAGGGGGGTGCGCCTATACTTGTCTTTAAGCCTTGTGAATGCTAACACTTTGCAAATATGCTTAGCAAAATGCTGATGAGGAACTCACAGCCATAATTCCAAATTAAAGTGACACCTGCCAAGATCCTGTTAGTACAATTTGACATACGTCTCTGTTACTTTCAGGTACATGGGCAAATGATTACATTACTGCAGGAGAAGGTGGGGTGATGAATTTGTGAGAGCTTGGAGCAGCTGTTTGCGTGCAGGCTTTTACCTTATTGTGAGTGCAAAGTAAATGAAGAGCACTAAAATGATTGCTCTAGGAAAGATATATCACCTATGTCACGTTTACCCCAAGGGGGGTTGGGGTAACAGCATGCACCTGGAGATGATGTGTAGGTTGCTCTCATCTGTTCATGCCAGATCTTACTCTGCAGCATCTCTGTGAGCCATAATTCCACAGGAATTACTAAACTAAAAATTCTGTCAATGTATGAGATGAAAGAAATGGCTACAGGCTTTGTTTGAGTTTATTGTTTTCTCCAAATGATTGCCAGTATCTCAGTTGTTTTTAATCCCTTCAGAGTTTACCAGCACATTTATAATGGATAGTCGCCCATTCTGCTTTGAGTAGAAACACACAGGCCCTCTCAGGGAAGAAATTGTTGTGAGTCTGGACCTAAGGCCAAAACCTGCTTTGTTACAAACCATGATAAATAGGGTCTGTGGATGCTGATCCCAGTTAACACAGTGTTTGGTTGCTCCCTGGCCAGTAACCGTACCTCCTGTTTACACCCTAGTCCATGTGGAGCAGAACTCAGTGATCTTTGCACTAGTCTGGATTTTTATTTTTTGAAAAATGCTCAAAAGACAAGTTTTTTGTAAAACACTTGAAAAAATTACCCCCATTTTGATCAGCTCCAGTACAGTCTTTACACTCTTACAGCCCTATAAATTGATGCTGAGGCTTATTTACAAAATCCTACAAAAAATGCTTGGAGTAGGCCCGTGTCAGACTTTGACTTGGCCCTTCATGACTGGATTTCCAGAGTTTATACAATTTGGTGGGACCTCCTACTGTTTTATTCTCGACAACTGTGCTGAAAAAATCCCCTTTATTGAGCAGTTATGTACTGACAACCAGAGAATTTCGGATTGTACATGAAATAAAGTAATTTTGCACATGATTCCTGGAATATTTGAGCTATCATGCAATTATGATACGAAGTTTGGAGAATGTGTTACAAGATGCCCTTAAAAAAAAAAAAAGAAACCAGACATACTGTCAAAAATTCATCAGCAGTTCCTCCTGCGTAATATAATTTTCAAGAGACAAGTAAAAAAATATCAAAACCAAATAAAAAATATGTAGTTACAACAGCTATCCGAGATCCAATTTAGCCTTTCTTACAAGTTTCCCTTCCTGTAAAGCCCTCTTCTCATGTTTTCTTCCAGTAAATGAGATGTGTATAATTCAGTCTGATTAGAGAATTGATCCCTTTCAGAAAAAAACCCCACTTTTGAATGCTAGGGAAGGAAAAAGCCAATTGTACCAATTTCATACTACTTTGGCTCGCATTCTGAGCTTTCCCAGCTTTCCCTCTGCCTGCAGGGAGGACCTGCTGAGTTACATTGATAGGAATATGGGTCACATCAGATTTCTAATAATGGTCTAGATTAAATGCATCCATAAATTCATTTTTCTGTACATTAGATGCAAATCACAGATTTAAAATCCTCTATTTTTCATTTCTAACTAAATACTTTGGGATGATTTTTCTCTTTCTCACACTGGTGTATATTGGGAGTAACTTTCTTCAAGCAAAAAGTATTATACTGGTAATTACTATTCTAGCAAGAGGAGACAGAGAAGAGATTGAGTTATATGATATGTTTTAAAATTACATATTTGTCTGGTATGGGGTGACTGAAATGCAGATTAGAGATTCAACTGAAATATTTTTTTGTAAAAACTTAAGTATTTCTGCAATGAATCTTCTGTTAGTATAAGTAGATGAAGCACTCCGGATTTCAGCAGCCCCCTGTGGCGCTGACCTGAGAACTTTATTTCTAATCCATTTTGGGCTTTGTGACCTTGTTTGACTTGTTTACCTGTTACATGTATTCCTTGCAGACTGGAGATTTTACAGTCAGTGTGAGACTAAGCTTAGGAAAGCCAGCAAATATGCTGTGAATGCGTTTGCTTTACCTAAGGGAAAACAAAAAACCCACACAGTTTTTGTGTGATATGGTCCATTGCCATTTCCTCTGGGGTTAAGAGGGCAAGTACAGCCAAAGTCATATAACTCTGGAAACCTAATGTATTTGTAGGGACCTCTAAGAGTTGCAATAAAGTTTAGCATGAACAGCATGGTGAAAACTGTGAGGGATCAGGAAGAGGAGTTGAGGATTTGGTTATGTCTTAATAACTCCCATGAAGTTAATATCCCCTGTGAAGGATCCTCAAAAAATACAGCTGCTACCTACTTGGCTGGAGTGAATCAGTGCCACATAGGGAGCTGACAAAACAGCTGAGTTCAAGAAGTGGTTTTAATTTCTTAATAAATTTCACAGCTAGATTGTTTCTTCATTTGCACATCACAGGTAGACTCGGTTATACACCCCTTGCTTTACTGTTGGCTTATTCAGGAATTCCTAAGGAATGGCACGTATGTTGCAGTATTTTTATTTTGGATGAAATTTGGATGAAATTAATTGAGGAGCCCAGAAACTTCTGGAAACACTAAGTTTTTTCATGATTTGGAAGGCTTTCTGTTTCTTTTTAGTAACCTAGCATGAAGAGCATATGTTAGGTATGCTACAGTTACGATGATGGAAGAAATCTCTTTCCATCTTACGAAGCTTTGTTTCAGATCGTTCCTCCCTCTCTGCATTTTTATTTAGACCCATCTCTCTCTCATCTGAGCAACTGGGACAAATTTGGGAGCATCCTACAGCAGCTTCCTCTGGACATAGACCTATATCCCTGCTCTGAGTTCCGATTCAGTGAGAACAAAAAGCAAAAACTGCTGTAAGTAAGAGTGAAAAATAAATGGTCTAATTGAATCTATTTCCTCATGGTGGTGGGCCTCATCCCAGAAAACTTCCCTTTACTTACCTTAGTGGAACGAGATGGTTGGAGACAGCAATTAGCAGAAGATGATAAATGAAACTGTCTACCTCTTGGGAGAAAACATTTTCTGAATAATGATCCTTTCCTTCATGGAGGTTTGCAAAATTATATCACATCAGTGGATTTGAAATACACTTGGTGATGATCTTCACTTGGCTCACCACTGCAGGAAGTGTCTCAGGCAGGGGAAGCTGGCATTGGTGCTCTCTGCTCTCCTACATAGAGGGGGTGACTTGCTAATTAACTCTTTTTAATTTATTAGAATTTTGTGAGGGCAGTAAGAAAACTTACCTGGCTTAAATATGACCTTAGTTTTAACAGTGCTTGTTACTGCTGTGACCCTGATGTCTTGAGGATCTGTTGTGGTCTGTGGGGCCACCAAGGCACTGGAAAGCTTAGCTAGGTATGCGTGGACATGGCTGACTGAAGTGGCTTTGGCAAAGATGGGGACACATTTATTTTTTGCTCTTATTTGCAGGAATTTCTCCCTTGCTTTTTATTCTCTCTGGGTATATAGTTTAAAAAAAATTATGTAACATAAACTGCACAGCATTTAATTTCCCATCCACTTAGACCTCAAACAATGGTATTTTTTAGTGCTGTTACTATGTAAATGGTTACCAAGGGAATAACTACTCTCATAAATAGTCATAGGGAGAAATTGCTTTATCTTCATATGCTAATAGATAGTGGGTCTTATTAGTAGGGCTTATTAATTGGTTTGGTGTCTTAATTAAATTGGTGTGCCAGCGAGTGGAAAAATAAATCTTTGTTAGGCCAGTGGATTCCTTATTATATGTCCTAATATTTTTTGTGTTCAGAAAACTTCAGAAACAGTGACTGAGGCTCCAATACTACTGAGAAATTTCTCAGGTAATATATCAGATGCTTTACAGAGGGAAATAAAGAACCAAAATTGGAGCTTGGTTTCAAATTTGGGCCATAACTGGCTCCTAGTCTTGTATATAAATAACATATTTCAGTCATCTTTGATAATAGAGCCCTACCTGCCACTTCAAAATCCGTATTTTTCCTGGGCTGAGTGTTTTACATGCAGGGGAAACACAGCGAACACTTTTGAAGCACGCATCACTGGAAGAACCTTGTGGATCGTCAGTGTTAGCTGTAGCTGTTCTGTGATGGTAGGTTACTTCCAAGCAGCATTACATTCTACTGAAAATATTAAAATAGTTTCATGCCAATAGTAACTTTTCAAGAATAAAATCTGTTATGTATGTATCTGATAATACATATCCTCCCTGTGAGTTAAGATGTCCCTTGTGTCTGGAGTTATCTGCATCTCTGATAAGTTGGTTTTGACATGTAATTACATTTTTTTCTTTCTCTCTTCCCCTCCTTAAAAAAAAAAAAAAAATATGCAAAATGTGCAGTTGCTGCAATGCAAGCCAAAAGCATAATTCATGTTGCACACATATAATTTGATTTCAAAGTATTATCTCTAGTACTGGCAAAATGTCAGTGAGCCAGGGTGCACTGAGGTAAAAAAATCATACATTAAAAGTATCCGGGGTGTTTGGGTGAAGTTTGGTTGTTGGGTGGTTTTTGTTTGTTTGTTTGGTTGGTTTTTTAATGTGAAAAATAGTATTTTGCTCTTAATTTTCGACTTAGCATTGACATTTCTGTATTTTCCTGGTCCTGATACTTAGCTCTCACTGGTATTAGTGGAAGGTGTGCAGATGGAAGGGAGGCACCCCAAGGCCCACCCTATGTATGAAAGGAGAAGAATCTTCTCCCTCCCCTCCTCAGCTGCAGCTCAGGGGCTACTCATGTCCTTCTTACATTTGAAGGACCTCATAGCCTGAGTTTCAGTCCAGGAAGCTTTTGCTAGACTGTTGAAGAATATATAATGGCTTTACATAAGAGGCTGTATGATCCTTCAGTGAGGAAGGTTAGGAGTTTTCAGTTTGTGTCCTGTGGGATGATGGTAGAACAGCAAGAATCTCCTCTTTATGGTTTTTAACCATTATTTTATTGGAAGAGATAATTTGTTGGATGGCAGAAGAGAGAAAGTTAAGTAAAAAAAGGTGTGTGATTTGGTGAAAACATCTCTTAACCTGGTAACAGGGTATATGGGATCATTTGACACTTGTACTGTTGCACCCAAAACCTTTCCTACCAGCAAGAGAGGACACTAAAGATAGACTATAATAGACTGATAATAAAGGGAATACCCTTTCTTATTGGAACTGTATAGAGGTAGGATGGGCTCTGCTAAAAGGTTTGCAGTCTTACTAAGATCTTTACTAACTGCTTATTCCTAGGTGAGGATGCAACTCCAAACACATGCAATGATTGAACTTCTAGCAAAAGACTCAATGAGATATACAAACGGGACAATTTCTTACAGTCCACACTTGATTCCCAATTAAGATGGAGTGGTGGGATCCTAATGGATATGAAATTCTCAGTCTTGTTAACTCTCTGCCATTCACTTCATTTTGGAGTTTGAAAGAAATTTTGTTTGTCAGTTTTTGAATCTGTGGCTTAAAGTTGTAGCAAACCGTTTGGATAGAAAAACTATTTTCTAAAATCTACTTAGAGTAAAGTGGCGTTTTTTATTGTTTACTTCCTGCGTTTGAAAGAACTTTTGTTAAATCCCAACTTCTGCACCTGCGTTCCTCCAGAAAACTGTCTCTTCAAATTCTCTAGGCTGATTTGATATTTTCTTACATGCCAGAACCAGTTGTATCTCATATTGCATTACATTGCTGACATAACGTAATGCCTCATGACAGATGCAGCTGCACATCACTGTGTCTGAGAAACCAGAAAAGAAACAGAGGCCCAGGTCCAGGGAAAGCTTAATATCTCCCATGCACGAGTCTTACTTACAGGACTTTAAGTGTAGCTGGCAGTTGTGTTCGTTGTCTTTCTTTTTTTTTTTTTTTAATCTCTTTTTTTTTTTTTTTTTTTTTTTTTTTTTCCCAAGGTTGAAGGAAGGTCAAAGTCTGGGGAAGGCTGAGCGATAGGAATCTTTCTACTTTCTTTTTATGTCTGTGCACGTATCTACCTCATATCTCAGCTTCCTACTGTGGAGGGTTGAACAGAAGGTCTCCTTGAAATCTGCTTTGCGTGTTGACCAGAAGCAGTCTTAAGAATTGTTTCAGAGTATCTCTTGGCCCTTACTATCCTGATTTAATAAGATCAAAGATCTCCTACTAGTCCTGTCAGATGAGAGATTTAGGCATAAAAGTTATTCTGGATAAAAGGGTTTACGTGTCATCCAAAAGTCTCTCACTTTACATTTTTAGGACTTGTGCGTTAAAAACTGAAGGGTGAAGTGATAGTTCTGCTTTATGATCTGGTCTGATTCTACTGCACAATAGAAGGGGTATGGTTTTGTCTGAGGGGTATAGTTTCATCTAGGGTTGTCATACAGTATTCTTGAAGCCACACCACAATAACCATGGTTCAATGGAAAAACAGCCTTTTCAAAAACATTGGTATTCATTTAAATACTCCATATAATGGAAAATTTACAGTATCACTGTCTCCTTGTAAGTTAGGCAGTGGATTAATTCCCTCTTAGTTAACAGTTCTTTAGTTCTGCTTTGGCTTTCACAATTTCAATTTTCACCCTTTGCACCTAGTGTCTGTAAAAAGCACCTAGCAAAAACTGCTTTCTCAGATATTATGACCCAAATTCTGGATTAGGTGGACTGCTACCATTTACATTGCTATTTTTTCTGTCTTCTACATCATGAGTAAAACAAGGTGCAAAAGATACCCGTCTTCCCAAATTTAGAAATGCCTATGTCTGTGACGCCTGTTATAGTCTGTTAGCTAAATCCTAAAGTTGTAAGTGACAGGTAGATTCCTCTCCTGGATGTGGGCGTATTTGGCATCTGTGCCTTGGACACTACTGAACCTCTGCCAGCTGAAGTCAAGTAGGGCTTTTCTTTTAAATGTTACACACAAATCAATATAAGCTTTTCCAGCTTGAACAATTCTTTGCAATCTAACTTTTGCCATTATGTTTTGCTGAAGCCCTCGGCACTTTTCTCAGCTGAATAAGGGCCTCTGCATGGATTAGTCACAGATGCAGGAGGTTCGACAGGGTGCAGGCCCACATGTATTACTGCAAAAGGATTGAAATTTTCCCTGGCAGTCTAGGTTGGTTTAATTTTTCAACCTGTATGAAAATGATTGCATTTAGCACTGTGTGGAATAGGTCTGCCATTTTCTGGTAAAAACTGTCACGAAGGAAGACTATGGGTAGTAACTATAAACAGTAGTGTGGGAGGGAAATAGAAAACTCAGTGCTATGACCACCATTTAGCAGCCCTAGGATTGAGGGTTTAGCTGTTTGTTTAATAACTTCTTTGCTTTAGGGGATAACCTAGAAAGTGTCTGTTGCTGAAGTGAATAAGCTGTTGCATTTTAGGACAAAATCTTGTCAAAATTCTCTTGAAGATCTCCACAGCATTCACCACCCACTGCTTACCTCACCTGGCTGCCATGCAGGCAGCGGTGCGGTGCCACGAGGTGCCTTGCAGCCTCTCTTCCTGTGGTTGGATCATGTCCCTGGCTGAGCAGTAAAAACCAGAACAGAGCAAAGGATGAATCAGAGGAGCTGGGGATAGTCTGTACTGTGCTTATAGCCTCCAGCTTGAGCTGTACCAGCCCTGAGCCCAAGTCGGTGCTCTGGTCGGCGTGGCACCGCGCCCGAACTGTGCAACCTGCCTGGCAGCTGGCAGTGCCCTGCACTGTGACAATGCGATCGCACAACTTTGGATTGGAGCAAGTTTATGTCCTGCTGAGTTAAAGGAGGAGCACATCCTGCTGCAGTGAGTCAGGGAGAGTAGAGCCATTTGTAGAGTCCTGAAACAGCTATGGCACTAATTTTCCAGCTCAGCAAATAGTGGAGCTTGCACTCAGCTAGCCTCTGTCTTGTGAAAAGTCTCATTGTTAATTTACAGTGAAGAAACCCCCCTAAAAATCAACATGTTCAGACAGGAAGATCCTGAGTAAGTTTAGTGGTGGCCATTCACCTTGTTCTCTAACTATTTTTTATTGACAACATTGCATTCTTCAGTAACCGTACCTGTGTATGGTACAGCACCGTTCAGACAGCTCAGAGCTCATCCTTGTCCTTCCTGGCCCTACAAAGACCCTTGTGTTTCAGCTTCTTTTCTCTCCAACTTCGTGCCTGTCTCTATTCTTTATTCTATGATACATAAAATAACTTTAATAGCTTGACACACTAGTGCTGACCTAGCTTTTGTCATTTCTTATCCTTGTTTGAATATATAATGTCCCAGAAGGATAACTGCTCTTATGTTTCCATTTCTTACATTGTTGTCTTTTCCCAATTTATTTCCCTCCTATTGCTGCAGTGATATACCTTGCTGGCTCCTAGCTTAGAAAATGATCCGTAATTGCTTTGATTTCAGAGCACATAAAGGACAGTAGTGTGCTCAGACACCTCCTCACCACATCCAATTCACTCCAGACATACACATCTATTCACCTTCCAGGGGAGTTTATTATGCTTGCAAAAGCTAGGAGGGAGACTTACAGAGCTCAGTTGGTCATTCCTAACAGAAAGCTCAGGCAGACTTAGAGGGATAGTTTAAGCTGAGCAACATATCATACTTGGCTTTTATTATGTTGTATTCCACAACACACAGTTCTCTTATCACTGAAAATTGTTTTGAGATTTGATGAGAGCTGAAGTAGCTTTTTGTTTTTCTGTAGAGCCTCAAGTTTCTATGAGAGAGAAAGAGAACTGAGAACAAAATGTTTGTTCGTATGCTTTTACCTGATGGATATGTCTGAGTGAGATCTAGAAAAGTGTTATAAAGAGGTATTTGCTTGGACTTTCTTCCTTTCACATCTCTGATGTCTTTTGCATTTGATTTTCCCGAGTTGTTAAGTGGCAGTGATGCTGTGTGAGAGAGAAGTATGTTTTTGCAAACTGTTTTACAATGAATTGGTGGAAATACTGCTCATCAGATAGGTGGTCAATCTCACACCTTCTCTCTTCTCTCCTAGTGGGGTCTAATCACTGTAAAAAAATAAATTAGTATACTGAGTTCAGGAACACTAACTCAATAAATGCATTAATGTCAGAGCAAGTGTCAGTCTTGTCTACCCTGCTGATATAACTGATTATTCTATTTACGCTTAAATATACTGTGCTGTTATTTCTTCCAAAGAACCTGTTATGGCCTATCCCTCACTTCTTCAAAAACTATAAACATCTTTAACTGTCTGCATCCTGCTTTTCTTTTAGTTTTCCAAAACACATAAGTGGCAACTTATATGCTGTAGTAATCAAGACTGAGGTTTGTCCAAGATAAAATCTGGAGCCTTAGGATGGAGCCAAAAAAGACTCTAGCAAAATCTTGAGTACTTGAGCAGCATGTATGCATTACCAGGATAAGGTGGTATTCCGTAGCTTTCAACCTCTATCTTTTTGATAATAGCCTCATTTTTGTATTTCAGTGCTGCTGGGATATATATTAATCTATATTCACCTATGAGCTGGATAGCTGGATTGTAGTAAAGTGCCAGAGGCAAAGTAATAGCTGTCACTTCTGATGTGGGAGATAACTGCACCTAAGCCACCATTCTGGGATGAATTTTTAAGAAAGTGTTAAAAGAGACTACTAGTTTTAGTTATGTAAAACAAGAGAGGTCTGTCTTAAAACACCAAAAATACTATAGTTTGTAATAATTTTTTGAATAAGCTCACTTTTATTTACATATGCACTTGTTTGTCTGCAGCAATAGGCACAAATAAGTGGTCTGCATGCACAGTTTCTGTACCTTGTCCTCAGGATGGAATAAAACAACCTTTCTAACCCTTTCATATGAAGCCAACAGATAAAATATTGGTTCCATTATACCTGGAAGGACTGAAACAGGCATCCTATTTCCAGAAGACAGCAGAGCAAATGGATTTTTAGGAAAATAGAGTCCTTTAGCAACCTTCTGTGTCTTGCTGCACATGTAGGTGGATGAGCAAAGTGCATCAGTACATTACTTGTGGGTACAGAGAAGTACTCAAGAGACTTGGGCCATGATGAAGACCAGGAAGCTGATGATGTTCGTTACAGAGGTCTCTGGCCTGCATGGTGTCATTACACTCTTGGTCCCTTGTGAGCAGAGTTTAGCTGGGTATTAAGCAAGGCTGGTGGTGAAGATGACTGTACCAGTTTCTCACCTGGGCTTTTAGAGTCCTGCTAAGCAGAAAAAAATTGTAGTTTATTTATCAACACAACACATGTGTGTGTCTTTAACAAGCAGCCTTCAATCATGATGGGTAACACCTGCAGAATAAATAGCCACAGTGAGTCACTGCCATTAGCTCCACAGGTTCAAGTGCAAAATGGCACCTGGGAGGATCTGGAGTTTCCAAGCAAATAAGATCTGGACTGCTAACCTTTTTTGTAGACCTTGTACCTTGAAAGGAAAGATGGTATGTGGTGAAAACATGGGGAGCTGGTGAGCACAAGAACAGGTTTATGGGAAGGATAGATCCGAGTTAGGCAGGGGTGAATAACCAGAGCTTGGTTTCTGTGAAAAATGGATAAGGGAGGAAATAGAGCAGTAAAAAGTATCTTGTCAGTATGTATTAGAGGTCTGCAGTGTGTTTATGCTTAATGGGAGCCTTGTTCCTTATGTAATCCTCTTTGGCCCTCACTGGGGGGTGGCACCTCCACTGCTACGAAATCTGTGAATCAAAAGCACTTTGTCTGTGCTTGTATCTGAGCTCAGGTGAAGGGGTTTGTTGTGGGATCTGTTTAATTTTGTTTTGGCTCACGTATTTCACTCTTTAGACTGTTGAACTGTCTCAAAATTTACCTTGCAGGAATACTTTCAAACACTTTCTGTGTACAGCTGTGTCTGAAACAAAGTTTAATTTAAATTTCCAAGTCTAATCATAAAAGCTGACGGTATGCCTTTAGGGCTGAGGGTAGTTATTCAGAAAGCTGAGTAGTTCACAAGGTTATGTGCAAAGCAGGACTAACAAGATGCTGAGAAATAATAGTCTCATATGGGATCGGTTTCAGGTTGTAGAACGCGTAGCACAGAGATTTAATGCAGTTTAGATGTACTTGAATATCATGCCTGGTTTTTTTATTTCTTTCACAGTATTTTCCTGACCTTGAAAATACCTTATGGGTGGTTCACAAATAAAAATCTAAACAGTACTGTAATCAAATAAAATACACGTGGATGTTCTGTTTTTCATTATTTTCCACTTATCTTTACCCTTATTTGAAGTCTTATATGGTTTCAGTGATAGGCATATAGGTTAGCATTAGCACAGCAGATTTTAAGAGATTAGATGAGAATTTGGCTTCCTTCTATAGAATGTTTTGCTTTACTTTTCCACCTCCTTTTTTTTAAGATATCTTTTTATCAAGTGTGAATACTAACAATGTTGATACAGGGTGACAGTTTGACCAAACAGCCATAGCAACAGTAACTGTTTTTCTTGTGACAACAGCAAAGCTAAAGGTTCTGCGTATTGCTGCATCTCTCAATCTATTTGCTCAACAGTGGAGTCAGACACAAGGAAGACTATAGAAAGCTACAGCCAAAATATGCATTTGTTTAGAGAAAGCATGAGCTACAGAACTCTGGTTAAATGATAAATTTGGATGTTTTTCTTTTAATGTATTATCTTAAAATAAATATTATGAAATCTATATTAATTACATTTTGCTGCACAAATATTTAATTTAAAAACTTACTAAATAATATCTGCTTAATCATCTTCCCTTAGGAAAGGGAATAAAAATAAAAGCCCAGAGGCTGTTTTAAGGAAAGCATTTTTTTATTTTATCTTTTGAGGAACAATGTTGGACTTGTACAGTTGACCTAGACAATATTTAGTATTGACCTCAAGTCTTCAACTGTATCCTCAAAGCTCAGGTGGCTGGAAGGACACAAACAATTAAATGTCTCTCAAGTGTGGGAGTTCCTCATTTTTCCCAACATGGAATTAAATGAAGTGTGTTATTTTCAAAAGCAGTATTCATATTGAGTTGGAGCTGTAATAACTTTCACAATGGTGTGTTACACCTGGGAATCTATGGTGTTTTCATATTTTCTAGTCTTTGTTTATTAGGATAATTATTTTCAGAATTATTCACATTTTCATAAATAGGAAGATGATCTTATCTCTTAGACAGTAAAGTCTGTGTGTATGAGTGATCCCTGCTCTAACAGTTACCACAGCAGCAGCTGTGGGCCACGTAATAAGTAAGGCTTCTCAATGCGGCAAATAATCTATAAAGATGATAATTCACTAAAGCAGGTTGGATTTTAGGCTGGAGACATGTTGCACTGGGTTTGTCCAGTGCCGAATCAGCCTCGGTGTCTGGTATTTGGTGTTGGAATAAGCTTCCTGTTGGAGGAATTAATATTTTGGAGTGACTTAGTCCTTGTTCTAGAAAAAATCATTTTTCTTATTCGGCTTGCTTGGGTTTTTAGGTCACCAGACTGAATCTTTGCAGTTTTGATGAAGGAGGAAAACCAGCCTCTGGTGACTCCTGAGCTGTGTGGGTAAAGGAAAAAAGGGCTGTGGCATAACTCTGCCTCGTGACATACTAAGTTAGAGAGTAAATGACTGGTATGGGATGTCATGGTAACAAGTCAAAATTTTTCCTAGGGATTCATTGGCTAGAAACAAATACAAATTAATTGAAGAGTGATCCTGGAAATTTTGATTCCCTTGTGGCTATGAAGCCAATTTTTGGTTTCTAATTAATACTGTCAGACATGTGGTTTCAAATTTTTTTCAGAAGAAAAGCAAAATATGTGGACCCTTCAAAGGACCTTAATTGTTTAACTTAGAGCTGTTATTCTACTTAATAGCACAACAATTATGTCAAATCAGAAGAACTGTGCCACTATAATAATCCCAGAATAGGGATTATTAGGGCCTGTTGTACTCTTTTGCAAAGTATTCTCCATGTCTGTGTGGTGGTGGGAGGGCAGACTACATTAATTAACACCCATTATTTAAAGCATTTAACAAGAATACTCATTCTATGTTTCTATGAGAAGCTGGTAGTATGGTTTACTTCCAGAGCATGGATTTTGGTCAAATAAGGACATATCCATATTGTTGCTGGAAATGTTTAGTGTATGTTGCAGTACGCTGCGACCCGAGACTTATTTTAAATCCAGTCTGTGGGGTGCAAGGTGTGATAGGTAGGCACATCTCTAGCAGTGAGTTTGTTTTCTGTTTGTAATTAAATCCAATCTAAACAAGTTACTTGAGCAGAGAGGACAGAATCCCACTCACACTTACACTTTTTCTCCTCTTCTGAATTTAATGGTGTTTAGCAAATATGATTGTGGTCAGTGTTATCTTCTACTGTCTTCTATGTATTCTGTGTAACACACTTCACATAACTATCCATATTTTAGTGATGGAAAGTAACTGCAGTATGTACCCTCAGGTAAATTGTGGGGGTGTATGTTTTGGGGCAAGAGTTCATTGTGTAGGATTAATTCTTGCAAAATTAAAATGCCAACCCAAATTCTGGTTTGTACAGATGCAACTTGATCACAACTGAATTTGGCTCAGGACTTCCCATGATCTAAAATAGCAAACAGTTTCTGTCAGGACAGAAACTTGAGATTTCTACAAATCTATATCTGTCTTTTTTTCTTTTTTTCTTTTAACTTTGAATAGCAAAGAACCACTTCCAGCATTTCATAACTCTATAATTACAGTAGTGATTATGAGAATGATAGATAACTAATTAAAATCTGTGAAAACTGCAGTCAGTGAGAAATGAGAATTAGTTCCCCAAATTGCAATTTTCTCCTTAGTTTAAGTGTATTTCAGAGCTAGTTTTTGACAATGTTGCATTTTCTCTTGTCTGTCACAATGACTCACCTCAATAGGTCATGACTAATTTTAATACCTATCTGAAAGAATATGGGAGAATTTTGGTTTGAGATGAAGGAGAGGAAAGATTTTTTTTTTTGTTAGTCTTTTTTTTTTTTTTTCCTTACTGATACTGGTGCTAAATGTCTTTCATTGATTTCAACTGATTTCAAACAGTGAAACAACAAACAACTAGAGGTTACTAAATTTTTGGCTAACGGATTTCTTGTCAAAGCAAGTCTTGAAAACTGTGTAGGGTGAAAACAATTAATCTTTAACAGTTTCTGATTAGGGCTTTGGTGTTATTGTCCTCATTTGCTTCCTCTCCCTGTTTACCTAACTCACGCCAGTGCTGTATATGTGTTCACTCCGTAGCTAATTACATCAGGCTCCCCGTGACAGTGACTAACAATTTTGATGCCTGTTACAGACGGCTTCACTCCAACAGAGACAGCCAGGAGTCACAGAATGTCAGGGATTGGAAGGGACCTCAAAGAGTCCAATACTCAAATCTATTAGCTCTTCTGCAAGATGGCCCTGGTAGCTCTTTCAGCCACTGGTCAGAGTAGCATATCCTTTCCAGCACCAAGCAACTACCTACGACATGCTGATTTCATTCTGCTGGAGACAATGAGCATTTTAACCTCCAAGTGCCCAAAAAAGCTGAGCATCTGCTGGGCTTTCTGCCCAGTGCTGCACCAGCCAGCTGTCACTGGGGTGGCACGGCCAAGGCTGTGGAGCCCTATGGCCATGTGCTAGGCAGGAGTGAAGTGCTTGCAGTCACTCCACTCCCCAGCAAGGAAAAAGATGAAACCATGGTTCCATCCTGCTCTGGAATGTTTTATTCCTAGTGGGCAAATGTATCACTTCCTGAACTCATCAGCTCTTTAGTTCTTAACACAAAGCCTTCTCTCTTCTGGTTACTTGGGCTTTGGGACTGGGGTAAGATTGTATTTAAAGGAAAAAGCCTCAGACATGCAGTAATATAATCACAAGAAGTGACACAAACAGTATCACCATCAGCATCCAGCTGCCATATCCGATATGGCAGACATCTGGTCCTGGTGCTCCAGAGGTTGTTATACAGTGTTCTCTGGGGGATTTTCTCTTCCAGCTCCTGTGAGTGTCACCTGTCACCCAGAGCTGGTAGGCGATTACCTGCTCCTCCTGAGTCTGCAAATGTTGCTGAGGGGAATGTTAGCTCTCACCTTTTGCCTTTCCCATGGGAGACTGTGCCCTGCTCCGTGAATGCCACGTGCTGATTATACACTAGGTGAAGAAATACTTCCTTATACTTTTTTATTTTTCTGCTGTAACTATAGCCTGCTTTTATAATGATGCAAGAAGGACCTCCCTTAATCTTACTTACTGTCACTAGATCCCATCTAA
The DNA here is from genome assembly GCF_000700745.2 of Antrostomus carolinensis. Taxonomy (NCBI): domain Eukaryota; kingdom Metazoa; phylum Chordata; class Aves; order Caprimulgiformes; family Caprimulgidae; genus Antrostomus; species Antrostomus carolinensis. Next base: position 40,304 of record NW_010318763.1, on the reverse strand, counting down.
CTTTTATTCTTTTAAGGGCAGGTTAACCAGGTTTTAGTAGCCTTTTCTTAAATGGAAATTTCACTGCTGACATAACCCATTTTATTTCCTTTTTCAATTATTGTGTTACTTGTCTTTGAAACCCACTAAGTGGCTATTATGTACGGGTAGAATGAAACAGAACAAAAGGATTTTTGTTGTGTGTGAGCACTGGAGTCAAATGGTGAGCCTTTGAACAATCCTTTGGACCCCTGTTTACTGTCCAAATCTATTTGCTTTTTGAAAATGTGTTTATTTTCTGCTTCCTGTAATGAAACTGCTGTCTTCCTGGGAAATGTTTTACTTATCATTTGTGACATTCACTTTCATGTCTTCTCATTATTTGAAAACCATTTCACTCTGTGGAGACATCACATTTTAGCCTGTTATTTCACTTAAATTGTGGGGGAAAAAAAAGCTTTTACAACTTTTTTTTTTTTTTTACCCCCATAATTTTTATTTCTTATGGAAGGAGAAAGAATGAGCACAAGTTTAAGCTTTCTAGCCATTGTATAAGGAACACAGTGCAGTAATTTGATTGTTCATGAGGAGAGAATAGCACTTGAGGCCTGAAGCCCTTTACTTATTCACCACCTAATCACAGCAATAACTGGAACTCTGCAAGTGGGAGTGAAACACGGGTTATTTCATAGATATCAGCCTAAGCAGGGAAGGCAATTACTGATACTTTATGTGAAAGCTCAGATACACAAAAAAGCACAGGTGACTTCTAGCATTATTTTGTTTGGGGAAATATCAGTACTTCTCTCTGGATAAACAGGCAGAAATAAGGCTTCTTGCTGTATTTTTTGAGTGTTCAATGTGAGGCTGGCAGCGGTATGGGGGAGCTGGCTGCAATTTCTGAGCTTTCTCCTGCCTGGGGTGTCTACAGGAGAGCACTGAAGCTGTCTAGATTTCAGAGTATTTTGTTAGAATTAGGCCAAATGTTGATGGCAATTTCAAGATCAACTCATAATATAACTTGTATTAACAAGTTACACTTAGTAACTTGTAGTTCAGAAGTTATCTGACTGAACATCTTGATAGGGATTTGTTAACATTTGCTTTCTTCTTTTTCCTCTTTAGTTTCCAGCTTTAACTGAGAATAGAAATCCAAATTTGATTTTTCTTTGAAGAAGCTGAGCATGACTATCATGTCTTGAATTTGTCTCTACTGATTCAAGGGCATTTTAAATTTCAGATACCAGGCATCAGGTTTTATCATGACCATAACCCCTTAGTTAGAAGGAGCGTAACATGAATGCCATGGCCATGATTCTGATTATACCATGTTCACGTTTTCAAGGCTTTTTTATCACTACCACTTCAATGAACTTCTTCATAATTTGTACATACATAAGTGGAATCCATTGGGACATAGAGTTAAGACTCTATCTCTGTGCAAATCTTTAAAGACATTCCCCCTGCTCCAGCAATGTCAACATTCTGCAATTTTACAAAATCATTCTGAAAACAAGAGAGTTTTACCACTGCAAAATTATTACTTGTAACTATTCCCTTGTTCTAAAATATCATCAAATTATAGTGAGAACTAGGAAGTACAGTAACATTGCAAAGACCCATCCAGAGCATAGCTATGTTATAGTGATGAAAAGCCCATAAACATTAGAGGACAGGTTATTCATTTTGAGTGTGTTATATTACCTTTACTGGTCTCACATTTGAATCAGACTTTCAATAGATACTTCAGCAATGGTAAGGACATAAAGATAAGCACTGAAGAAACCCCAGAATTTTGTTGTCATTTGTATAACCTGTGGATTCCATAGTTTGAACTCCCCCTGCTCCCCTCTGAGCTGAGCAATATTGCAAGTTATATGAGTGGTCTGGTTATCAAAGGTTTTCCTAATTGCTCTGTTTAAACTGGGCTCAGGCTTTGGTGAATATTTGGGACTTGAGCATCTGCCCTCCATGGACACCCACAGCCTGAATGAGTACAAGAGATCTGATGCCCCTGGGACACATCCCAAGTTGGGTGTAAAGGGCACTTGTTATGGCTGATACACAGAAACTGGCATCTAGTAAAATTTTGAAGTTGGTTTAGGTGTTAATATTCCTTAAGGTTCCATCAAGACTTCTCATAAGTAAGAGTCCCTAGGCCAGCAGGTATTCATTAATCAAAATGTAACAAGGCAAGACGAAGAGTGCATTTCACAGTGTAGATATAGGACATTGGAAGTGCTCAATTCTTCCACCAGTATAGCCCTAATTATAAACAATATGGGAAATTTTCTCCTGACTAGTCAGATAAAACCCAGCTATGGAATAGTTAATTTTTTGTAGAGCTCAGCATCAATTTCTGGAAGCTTTTAACAGAGACTTGACATTTCTAATTAGGAAATTTTACATACAGGCAAGTGAATTTACCCCCAGCTGGGAAAACATGGCTTAGCAAGACTTTTACATCCGCCCTCATTGATCTAAAGATTATCTCACATTTGAGACTGTGGAGCCACTGGGATTTGCAAAGATGAGAAACAAATGTGGGAAAGTGCATATAATTTGTTTCACTTCAGGGTTAGATAATAAAAACCTGGTAAGTTAGAAATGAAAAGGTAAGTTTATTTTCTTTCTTCTTCATGCATTGTTGTTGCAGAGGTCAAAAAAAATCCACAAAAGCCAATAACTTGTTGGCACTGGCAAGCAGCTGTCATCTTGATCAAATTCTCAAAGCAACATATTGGAAATTAGTCTTAAGATAGCAAAGAACTGTAGATTTATTTATTTATTTTTAAACTGTCCTAGCAGTTAAACAGTTGAGGAAAAAAATGTCTGAATGTGAGCTCACCTAGAGAGAGATGTACCATGTGTCTCATGCTGCAATGTCTGACTCTTAAGAGAATCCTTCAAGCTTTTTGCATTTTTTAGCTATATAGTATATATTTTTGAGCCCATTTTGTTTCTAGGTGGAAATAGCTACAAAAGTGCAAAATATCCAGGCATCAGACGTTATGCTGGTTGAAAATGCCATATCAATGTAAGGTGGCTGTACATCTGTGCTGTGGAAATCAGACTCAAAGTCAGAGGTAGCAGAGCTCACTAAGTAGAGCTTTTACTGATTTCTTTTGATATGGAAGTGCTGTACAGCTCATTTCACTTTTGTGTTCAGATGGATTTTATTGTGAAGACATATAACTGAGTATATGCTGCAGACTTCTAAGAATATGGTTTATATGAAATAAAAATGAAATAGTTTTTTTTCTGTATATGTTTTCCTACATTTGAAATTATTCTAATGAAGCAAAAGTTATTTCTATGTTGGCAGAAAAACAGATAAGCAAACAAACCATGAAATACAGCCTATGAAGTATTATGAAAATACAGATTTGCATATTGCTTACTGTAGTTATGTTACTGGTATTCATCCTTGGGAAGATATATATCACTATTATGTGATAAAGAATGGAAAAACAGATGATCAAAATAAACATAGGAGTACAAACCACATACAGCTAAAAGCTGGCACAATAAAACAGAAATTCCAGCTGATCCATAACAAGGCCATGCATTTTCATGACCTGGATATTAATAAGAGGAGATGGAAAAGTTTCAATATCATTGAGTCACCTTCTCTTTTAGTCTCCTGGGAGAAGGTATCTCAGGTCTTGATTTTAGCTGAAGGGCCGAATGTTATCAAAGACAATAGAAGTATGGTTTAGGCTTCTTTTAGAATTGTGTGGGTGTCCAAAAATACTGCCAGAATTTATAGTCTTGGACTTATTCAGTCATAGAAAAAGGTGTAAAATAAAATTGCAGATATTAGATTAGATGTGCTACTTAAAAAGAATATGACTAGATCAGAAGATCTGTGTAAAAGTGCAGCTCACCATGCTATATTCTCTTACCACCTACTTGGTTTACAAGCAAATTGTAGAAGAAGCTTATACATTCTGTAGTATACATTTAAGAGCTATTTGCTATGTAGCTATGAGATACACTTGAGTGTCATTGTGTGCTTGAAGCTTATATAGTTTATTTAAGGAATAACCCACAAAGCTGGAAAAAAAAATCTGTAAGTTTCAATTTTCTTTTATCTCTGTTTCATTCAAGATGTAAACACTCAAAACCTGTAAATTCCTTGGGTTAAGATAACATGAAGACCTTAACCTGTTGTTCTAGCTGGAATTAATTCAATTGGAAAGCTATATTTCAAAATATAGAAAGTTAGATAAGTCTTTTTTTTTTAAAAAAAAGACATTTTACTTTCTTTACCTAAACCAGCTTTCATTTTCTTTTAAAAAAAAAAAAAATAAAAAATTCTGCCTTTATTTTTATAGCTGTGTCGTTACCACTAGGCAAGAAAGCCTTACAATCTGTCTTTCACTTCCAGTGTTAAGTATTTGTTGCTTCCCTAAGTAGTCAGGTATAATATCTCAACACTTGGTCATTTGCTTTCATAATGTCTTTGAGAGTAAGTCAGTGATGCAGAGTCCATCTGTTTTGGAGGAATACATTTAACAGACTTTAAGACAAATACTGGCAAAAGATGACACTGACCTTTTTTCTCTTGGTCACTTTTGAGAACAGCTGTTTTTCCATGCACTGAGCAGAGTATGTATTCCATATATATATTGTACATGTCTTAGTATTGCTGAACTTGGAAAGTTTTGTTAAGAATTATCTTTGAGGTGAGTGGTTCTCTAACTTACAGTTTGAAAAGATTTAAATGCTGATGGTGCCCTGTTTCCATTCTTAGTGAAGACATAAAAAGGTCATTTTTCCTTTGTCATTTCACTGTGTTGTTGCTGACTAGTGTTAATCATTTAATTAAAAGGTCAGATCACTCATCCTCTTCTTCTTGTACCTAGTGTGACTTTAATTATTTTCTTTGCAAATGGACTGATTTAATATCATTTAATACTTGGTTTAAATAATAATCCTCAGAAGAAGTGGAAATTCTCTTTGAAGGCATGCAAGCTTTGAAAGTTACAATAGATTGAAAGCTGGATATTTTAAAACTATTTTCTCCATTAAATATTGTTAAAACCATAGGAAGTTTCTAATGAGAGCATCTAGGGGCTTGCCTATCATGTCTTTTGTGGATTGGTTAGCAGGACTACTGGGAAGCAGGAGTTAAAGTGCTACTAATCACTAAAGCAGCCAATCCCACACTTATTAATGTATGGGGATTTACAGTGCTCCCACTAACTGGAAAAGAGGGTGGCAGCTGGGGCTAGAAACAGTTGTTAGCCCCGAACAGCACAGGCTAACTCTGCTGCTCTTGGCGTACCCCGACCTCAGTGGGGATTGCCTTCACACAGCTCTCTGAGATGCAGAACACCTCTGGTCACCTCAAGAGATTCCCGCTGAGGGGCTGCAGAGATTCTCTGTTTCCTTTCCTTCCAAAGAAACTGTATGCTCTGTAAAAAAAGCAGTGGTGTGGCATGCTATTCTTCACCCATCCCCACAGGGCACAGGCATTCCT
>NW_010318763.1:0-34830 GCF_000700745.2 Antrostomus carolinensis | reverse complement strand
ATTCCTGTGAACAGAGTGTTCTCATCTACTCTAGTTACTTTCTGAGCAACCTTACTTTCATCTCACAGCCGTGACATTCCACTTGGTTTAAATTTTTAATGGAAAATATCTTCCACTCATTCATACCTCTGAAAAGCAGTGAGACAGAGTAATATTTTACAGTGCAGCTATAATATAACATTTGGGTCAAGGTGACTCTGAATAATGTGGCACTATGGAAGCTTGGATTGAGTGATGTTTGTAGAAGAAAGTGTGATGGTAGTCTGAGCTTTGACTAGCTTCCTGTTCAGTCTGCCTTCTGTTCTGAAAACAACTTCAACCATTGACAGTAATACTTATCACTTAGATCCTGTCCAAACAAAATAAAAAATTAGGTCCATAATTTTAGCTAATAAAACTAATCAAGATGCTTTGTAAATCAAGAATGTTCTTAGCAGCGGAGAGGCATTTATTGATCTTATGCATGGGTGGCTAAATTCTGGGGTACTATTTTTAAGTGATGTGTCCAAAAACTACTATCAGAAAACCAGATACATTCCTTGATCTATCTTTATAACACTGTGGTGCTCCTCAAGCCATGCCCAGATTGAAAATAGAAGTTTTAACCCAAGACATTGATCTTTATCCAGGCAACTTGCAGAATGTGTGTGAGTTCTCAGAAACTTTATATGTCAAATTATGACACCATTTTTAATGAATCACGACACATTTGTAGAAAGCAGAATCAAGTTGAGGAACAAGCTGTGATCTGGGTTATTTGAATACTGGTTTATATTGAGTTTTACAAGAATTCCCAAATGTAATACTCTCTGGGGTTAGCTGAAAGAGCTGATGTGATTAAATGCAGGGTTGTGATTAGCCGAACTTTGACAAGATGTATTTGATTGTGTCAGACTGGGCTTTCTGGAGGAATTGCTTCTGTCTCTGAACAGAACCATAACGTGACTTGTCAAGGTACTTGGGATTTCTGGGCTGTGAATCTTAAAGAATTAATTTTAATTGGCAAAAATTAAGAACTGAGAAATGCAGAGCATGATCACAAAGATCCAGAGTTGGTATACTAGTTTATTTTTCAATAGTAGCCTCTAATTTTGATTGTACGGACTGGGTCCATGTTATTTCTCAGGCATTTTACAAACATACATCAGTGCAGAGCAGCTGAGAAATTCCAGGCAAGCTGAGCTATCAAGGGCTGAACACAGAGATGAACTGGTTATTAGTCAAGCATCCCTAAATGGCTGCTAACCAAGCATCTAGTGACAAGGAAGGTCAAGGGTAAATTTGCTATTTATTGAGCATTCAGCTAATTATTCATTTCACTAAATACAGGATTACTGTATCCTTTATGCAATGCTAAAAATCTCTCAGACCTGAGTCAGAGTTCAGTGAGTAGTTAATAACTGCAAAATTACATTGTATTAGATGCTCCCGTATTTTAATTCAGCATAATTTTACATGTGGCTTGTGTTGTAAACTATCACTTCTTTTTTTGTTGCAACAAGAAGACTATCAATTGTATTTCTTGTCTTTAAAAACTATACTGAAAGGAGAACTAGGATCAGGACCTGTGTATTTACACCTTTTGTTTTTTTTCTAACTCCATTTTCATAACTGAAGGAGCTCTATTATGCCTATAGCCCATGTTGGCTGCCTTGAATTGCATCTGCCAGTGATGAAGTGGGAGTGTTGTCTGGGGAAAATGGAAACTTCCTCCTGATCTGCTTCCATGTATTCAGAGATTTACAGCAGTACCTTGTTTCCGCTGGTTCTCCTCCTGTTAGCATTATTCAAACAGTAAGTAGACAGACTTTATTCTTTTTTTTCTGTAATTGAGAGTGGCTGTTAAGCACCTTTAATTTGTGACACAGAAACTTTGAACACACTCGTAACAACAGGATGACTTCAGAATCTACCAGGGCAAGGTAAGATAAGTTCTCAATTACACCACAATACAGCTGAATCGGAGTGATAGAGCTGTGAGCCTATGTATTCAAACCTGATGTAGAAAAATACTCCTTTCTTGAGTATTGAACTTATGGAAAGCAATCCATAAAGAACAATCATCATGCACCCTTTTACTGGTAGTGCATTTGAATAATAGCCTGGGGCTGCCATATTCAGTAACTTCAACATTTCATCCATTCAGAAAAAAACATGTTTCTGCTCCCATAATTTTTCAAGTTTACATTCTCATTCATTCTGTTCCAAAAGGTATGTTTGTCGGTGTTAAAGTGAAAGAGAGAGTGATATTTGCTGTTTTTCCATGCTTATGGTAAGTCCACAGCAAGTCCTCCGATTCACCTCTGAGAATTGCTTAGAGTTTTATCTACTTTTCACTTATCTCAAAGAAAATCCTGCTGGAAATGCGCCATTTCTGTAGAGCAACTTGCCTCTCCTGTCATTTAATGTTGAGTCCTTGTCATTACTCTGACCTCTCCAGCAGCACCAGAGGCAGGGCAGGGGCTGGCAGGGTTTATCCAGGTGTCCTACGGCACTTTCTGCAGCCCTTCTGCAATGCTGCTTCTTGCTATTCCTCTTGTGAGCACTAGCACCCTTCATGTGTGTCTGCTGGCCCCTCTGAGCAGATCACTTTGCTTGTGATTGCTCATCATTAGCCTCTCTCTTCTGAGGGGTTGCCTTCTCATTTTTCTCCCTTTGGTGAAGTGGTCACTTCTAGCCAGCCACCAGGCCCAGCTTTCATACTTATTACTGCTTTTTACTTATTGCAATTCAGGTTCCAGAGAAAAGTTCTGCAGTAAAATGAAGGGAAATTTTAAAAATGAGATGGTAATGAGAGCAATTAATCAGAGCAGTCTGCGGCCTCGGCAGTACCACTGAGTTTGCTGGTGTGAGGGAGACAGAGTGAGAGGGCTGATGAGGAATGAGAAACATGAATTATTCAGGGCCCTGATTTGTCAACCTTTTGCATGAGGCAGAGAAGGAGGCTGTTAGGAGAAACTCCCACTCCTTTCAGTCGTATAAAAGGGGCTGTACTGCAGAAATCCTGACTTTCTCAGGAATACAGCAATTACACCCTGCTGGCAGCGTGGGGTGGTTGTAGTGACCCTGGGAGTGTCTCAGTTGCTGTGGGAAATATTTGCACATCCAAAGTGGCTGCAGTATCAGTTGCACAGTCACTGGGTTGGTCCCTGCAGCGTGACAGGCCTTGCTGCTGCTAGTGGTTGTCTCAGTCCTGAGCTGTCACTAGTCCTGAGTCTCGAATTAAAGAGTGATGAGAACCACGTGCTCTGGTCCAATCCCTTTGTTTTTTCAAGCCCTATCCAGGTTTTGCACATAAACAGAGTCAGACTCTGAGCAGACTGAATTTTACATTCCTTTTGGTGTCTTTTGAAAGCTGAGTAGTTTTGGTGTGGGTTTTTTTTTTTTGTTGTTGTTGTGTGGGGTTTTTTTGGTTTGTTTTTTTTTTTTTTTCCTCCTGAACATACTCAGTGATTTTTTTTAGTATGCCTTCATACTAAATGAAGAACTGATCTTCTACATTCCCAAATAGTTCAGCTGTGCTCTGTTTATGTACCCAAATAAGGGAAAAAACTACTTGAACCCCATAGTATACTACGGTATTTTAGTTAAGCATCTACAATATGTGCTGTCTCTTAAGAGCACTGTGCTGGTCCCATCCTCTGAATGAAATGCTATGTCAGACATTCCCAAAGTAAGTTGGTTTTGTTTTTTTTTTTTTTAAATGCTTTCTCTCTGAGCTTTCCTCCAAACTGAAAGGCAGAGCCAAGTCTGTCAGGCCAGGCTCTCCTCTCTGTGAATTAGTAGCAGCCAAGATTAATTAGCACCCAAAGCATTTCCAGCTGTTCCACTCGTGTGATGCTGCTGCTGTGATGCATGTAGTCACCACTCCCCAGGTCTGTGATTCATTGCTCTGTCAGTGGTTTGAGATACAGTGTATGAAAATGCCATATAAATGCAAATATAAATACAAACACTAAATTCCCCCTGTTGGCTAGTGATAAGGTGCTCATCCAGATGACACACTGTGATCTAAAAGTGGAAAATAATATTTGGAAGGAGGGGGAAACTCAGTGATTATTCTCAAACTCCGTTTTCTTTTTTTTTTAAATAAGCTTTAAGAGAAAAAGAAAGAAGCAGCTCTGGACTCCTCCTTGGCTACCTTTGTGACACACCAAGATGATATCTTTCTGATTAATTAAATCAGAATGAAGATAAACTTTGAAATGGGTTTGGGAAATGGTGTGATTTGATGTGCATGGGAGTGTGCGTTCCCAGGGACTGAACCGAATGAGCTCTGGTCGTGGTCTGAATTCATATGGGCTTCAGCTCTGTAACGAGGATGGCAGGATGTTGCTTTTGCTTTATTCCCTGCTCACCTGCACTGTCTCGCAGTGTAGGAGATATGTCCTGCCCAAGGAACCTGGGAGAGCTTAGGCTGCACTCGCCTGGCCAGCCAAAGGGGAAAGGAGGTGTGAGTGGAGAGAAGGCTGCTCCCACTGTGGTATGGCAGATACTTTAATTTGAATTGCTTATTGTTATCTTTAAGTACATGTACTTAATGGAAAAAATAATTCCCCTTCTCTGAAAAGGGTTTTGTCCTGAAGGTACCTATGTGAGCGCTTCAATCGTTTTTATGTCCTTAATGTTATAAGAATATGTGGCACAGACTTTTTAATTTTCTGTATGACTCTACTAGTGTTACTGTGTGTATAAAGTTCTTGTCTAAATACCAAGATCAGCCTTCCATGCAGGTAATGCAAAAGGAAAGTTTACAGTGTGAGGCTGATGTATTTTTTTTTTCCCTAGTGTTTTGCCACTGCAGACATACAGGTGGAAATGTGGAGTTTTTCACATTGGTGGGGGAAGATTTTATTCACTGAGTTTTGTGCGGACTTGGGAACTGGAAATCTGAAGGGGATCAGCATGTGTTGCTGTATCTCCAGAAGCAGCAGGACTCTGACAGATCACCTCTGCTGTAAGCTCTGGGTTTCCTGACTAGTTTAATAATCATTGGAAGTTTCTGCTAGTGGTTTCATACAACAGCTTTTCCTTGAGTGCTCTTGCTGGAATGAAGTATGAGGCTGCCATATTTCATTCATGGCTGCAGGAATCAATTCTCTAAATATGTCTAACTGCTACTATCATTTTAAATATTAACTCACTTTTATATGTTTAGCACTACTTGCATTAATAAGACTGTGATTTTCCTGAAATGCATTCAGTCTGTGTAATTACAAACTCTCCTCTGAAAACAAAATTAGGCTTGCTGTATCTGTTGTAAGAAAGTGTTAAGGATGGGTGACTGGAAAGAGTGGGGTTGGGTGATGAATGGTCTTATGAAGATACAGGTTTCATGGGAAAAGGTGGAGAGAGGTGGCAGCAGAGGAAGAAGGTAGTAGAGGAGAGCCAAGAGATTGTGAGTAAATAGAAAGATGCAGAACCACTTGATAGGTGGGAAATGGGCTGGGTAAGGTTCAGGAGACAGCAGGAACAAGGACTTAGTCTGCTGAGCACTGTCAAAACAGTAGGAGATAATTTTATTAGTAACATTTTTAATATACTATTGTAAGAAAAATAGGTCATTAGTTGATGTAAACAGTAATAGGGACTTTTGTTTGGGTCTTGGCATCAGCAATGTGTGTAAAATACCTTATTTTGTGTGTTAGAAACATCCAGACCACATGGAAAATTGAGTATTTTTTTGTTGTTGATTGGTTCATGACGTGTAGGTTGACAGTGCATGTCTTGCAATTTCTAAAGTGAACCCCTTCCTTCCTGGTTTAATTGAGCTGTTCCCTCATTCTGAATGCTATTCGCTGTCAAATTTAACCTGGGACAAAACCAATGCTGCATCATCACTACCTGCCCTGTTTCCTCTGTTAGATATACTTAATTTCTCTAGCTGGATAGTCCTTTTATTATGTTCCCCCAGCAATCTGCTGGCAAGTCTGCCATGACTGAAGCTTTAACTTCACACTTAGTGTAAGTACCAAATATTCCCTCATTAGATGCTGCTTCTCCTGCTCTTCCTCTCTCGCTCTTTTTTTTTTTCCCTTTTTCTTTACTTAAAAAAAAAAAAAAAGCAAAAAAGCTTGGGTTGGTATTTCTGACTAGACAACATGAACCCTGAAACTCAAAGGTGTTTGACTCCTCAGCAACCCCACAGGGGGGGAAATTTTAAATGCAATTATCTGCAGGTGTATTATAGTATAATATTTGCATGCTCTTTATAAAACAGGCTTTTAGGGCATTTTCATAACTGCTTTCCCTCTCTCTTCATTTGCCCTACAGCTTATTTTTGTTGATGTTTTCTTCTCTGAGTTTCTGGTTTCATTACATAGCCTGTTGTTAATAGTAAAATGTGATACTGTAGGATAACATGTAAAGTACCAGAGACGGTGAATACATGGTGATTGCAGCAATTGACTCCATAATAAACCAGGACATCTGTTAACTGTGTAATTTGATTATAAAGAGTAACTTGGAGAACTGAAACTGGACAGCAAAATTTCAGTGCTGAATCAGTTCACAGCTAAGACTATCAGTATTAGAAATGCAAGGTTCAGTTTTGGGTTCACTAGTTTTAGTCTGTTACAAATTCACCACTTTTAAATGAGTTCTAATTTACCCTTGTGGGTACTAAAAAAAGATGGTGTCTGCAGTGCATATGTGAACAGGAGGGATGTGTTCAGGAAAGGAAAGAGGACTCCGTTAGCTGAATAAGCATTGGTTGTGTTGCACTTCTACACTAAAATGAATAACATTGTAGATGGCATAGCTTGCGACTTGAAAAATGTCATCTGGCTTTAAAACTGACTTGTTTGGTGACACTGAGAGTATTCAGAAGTGAAAAGTCTAAAAATTATGAGAATTGCTAAAACTGACTAGAATCAAGACTGTGCTGTGCTGGATGTGTCCTCTGATCCATTGTTCATTGTCACCAACTGAGTATTGTCACTGAGATTTCCTCTCTGGAGGGAGTGAACTACAATAGGTTGTGACCAGTTGACCTGACACTAAGTTAATATTCAGCAGTGTACATAAAAGATGGAGTTTTTGACAGTGTTTAATTCTGTTGTAGCTTTGCTCCCATTTAACCAGCCTCCTTCACAGGGTATATAGGTACTTTGGCTGCTGCTATAACCCTTACAACTCATTAGCAGCACTGGGATGCCAGACTGAGGGGAGGATTCCTTTCCCTTTATCTTCATTAAGCTCCCAACGTGAGAGCAATTTATTGTGCCCTTGGACAGGATAGCAGAGTTTGAAGCCATATTTCACTATGAATCCTTGCTTACTCAAAATTCCCGTTCAAACTTAGAGAAGTTTTCTTGAGTAAAAAAACTGCAGGATCAGGTCTGTTATCTTTAGTGGCAGAAATACAGGAAGCTGCAGGCTTGAACTTTGTTTTTGACAGGTTAAATGCCTGTGTTTCATCTTTAAAACAAACTTTATGATTGTATTATGAAAAAAATTCTCCAAGTTTAGTGAGGCTGCAAATCAAGGGTATATTATACAGTCTTAATGAGGAAAGAAATCTAGCAACTCAGAGAAAAAGAAGTTTATTAACTTTGTTTTTACTGTAAGGGTATGGAAGAATTAGGTAGAAAAGCCATAGACCATATAAAAAGATTTTGCTGTGAGTATTTGCCTATTGATTAGATATGCTAAGAGTTACAAAGACCTTGAGAAAACAAATGAAATACAGGAAAAAAACCTGAAAATGTCCTCCAGGGACAGATGATAGTCTGTTCAACCCCGCTGAATGCCAAATAAGTTCCCCAAGACTTCAGCCTTCTTCACCTGAGAGACCTCCACTGACCTGCTTGTGCTCAGTCAGTAAGAGATCCCACAGTGCAGGATATGACAGATGCTGTTTTAAATTCCCAGGACCTGGAGCTAGGAAGAAGGGTTCAAAGCAAGGAACAGGTATGTGTTTTACATTGTGGTTAGCTAGCATTGAGCTAGCTGTGTGAGTCCCCACCTCACTGCAAACCTGGCCCAAATGCACAAACTTGCTTATATTGTGCCCTACGTGATAGGAATAACAATACATCAATACATTTGTGGGGAAATGAATCAAACCAGCCAGACTTCGGCAGGCCTAAAATTGCTTCAGGAGTGTGTACTTGTAGAGTGCAAACCTTTCTTCCTTGCAGAAAAGGAAAGCTTCACATAAAACACAAATTTTGACAAAATTTGATCAGTGCTCACCTTGCAAGTGAACTCAGCTATTCCGTCTCTTCAATCCCTCTCTCCCAAGTGTAGCTCATGTGGGTTTCTGAATCGAGCACTTCCTTGAACCTTTGTCTAGCTCTGCTCCAGGCCCTTAGGAGTCTCGTGACCATTCCTCATGGTTTGAGAAACGCTGTATTAGGGCTATCTGCAGTGCAGCACTCGTGTGCATCACAATATATCAAGATACAAGCTCCGTTGTAGGCAGGAATTTAGCTTGGTGCAGGGCTGTTTACCATGCTGCTCTAACCAGCCTTGTAACATGGCTGAAGAAGATTCAGGAATCACTATGTGACAAACTTAGAAATGAAGACATATCTTTCAAGGTTGGGAGACTTTAGTAATTTGTATATGAAAGTGCAGACTGCTAAAGACCAAAGCAACTATTTTTCAGTTCATGTACTGGAACCCAAGCTGCTTATTTTTTAGTAATTTGAATCAGATGGGAATAAAATAGATTTTTGCAAAATAAATACAAATGAAGAGAAAAATGCTAATTAGTTTGGGCAAGCTGTATATGAAGAATGAATGTATCTTCTCTTCCTTTAATATGATCTACTTGTCTCCTCCTCTCTCCTGTCTCAGTGTCCTTTTTTCCTCTATTTGTCAAAACTTGTAATCCAATATTGTTATCAGAGTCCTCCTACTTTACATGTGCGGCTTCCAGCTGCTCTGTATAAGGGTGGCCTCAGGCTTTCTGCATGCTGGACTGTAATAAGCTCCCATTGAGCAGATGATGAGGATGCAGAGATTTTTTTTGTAGGTTATGGAGCAGTCTCTTACCAGGTTGGTGGACATGGGTATCCACCAGGAGCACATGGATTTAGCTGAACAGGAGCCTAGAAGCTGTGCCTCTGCTCCAAGCCCACCAGTCAGTATACATTTACATCTATCTCCCGAGGATCTTGGTTCAAAATAAGGGTCATGCATCAATGAAGAAAAAGATTGGCTGGCTGCAGTACAGCACACAGATGGCTGTAGTAAAGAAGCCACCTGCTGAGACAGGCTGGACTGACTAAAGGCTACCTCCTTCCTCACCAGCAAGATCAAGTAGTCAATGGTGGGAGAGAAAGAAGCAGCTATCAAGAAGTGGGTGTAGTGCAAAATGAGAGTTCAGTGAAAGGCAGGACTGCCCTGGGGAAAATGCATGTTTTGAGGGAAACGTGCCTTGGAAGAACCTGTCTTGATAGTTTAATGAATCACTTTTCAGTATATTTTAAATCTACCCTTGGCTACTTTTGACTACAGGTTTTAGGAAACCGACATTTCAGTTCTGGACCAATAAAACACTATCTGCATTCTCATATTAGTAGAAAGAAATTCTTGGATAAAACAAAAATTATTAAAGTCTACGCAGGAACAACAATTTGTATCTACTGAGCATTAAAGTAACATGATACGAGGAAAGAATATGCTTTGAAGTCTCTGGAATGAACAAGGTCAGTCCACAAATAAGGTCAGTCCACAAATAAGAAAGAACAGTCATGAAGTAGAAATGCATAATTCCAGGATGTGGAGAGAAAAAATTTTAGGGGTAAACTACTGTTGTCAGCAAGGGTGTCAACACTGTAGCATGGGTGCTACTGCAAAGCACAAGTAGACTCCTTAATGGCAAAAATTGATCAAGAGGGATTGAATATTGAAGAAATATTATTTGCGAAGGAAATAATTTTGTTTCAGAGACTGCAGTTTTCGTCTTCATTGAAGTCTGTTTAGAGCCTTTTTTGGTGACAGAACACAAGAAAATTCAAAAGGAATGGCCTCAAAGGGCAAAGATGACACTGAACTGTGTTGGACAATAAGGTAGGTGTGTCAAGATGTACAAAGTATGATTTTTTTGGAAGCTCCTTGTCCTTTCCTGTCAATAACTATGTGAAAAGATGGAAAATGCCTGAGACAATGACTGCAGCCTAAAGCAGTGAATCAGGAAAAGCTGAGATGGTGCACAATGGTTTTTCTGCTGGAACTGACGGTGCAGAGAGAAAAGGATCTCTTTAGAGGATGACAAAAACCACTGTCTACTCTGTGTTGCTCTTTTTAGGCTCCTTTCTCATATGAGTTCTTGCTGTGCAGAGGAGGAAATGGAGTACCTGAATATTTGTGTGAAGCAGCTAGATGGAGAAACCTTGTGACAGGCTACCTACAAGTTTGATGTACTTTCTCTAGTGATGATTTTTTTTCACTAAATGGGGTGAAGTGAGTGATTTCTCCTTCCCTTTCCATAGATATTACTATATAACCTCCTGACACAGAGGTAATTTTTCCTCCAAGTTTGTGTAATATTCCTGAAGAGCACCAGTGGATGTTCCCAGGAAATACTCCAAAATCTGCAAAAGTTTTAAACCCCTCTCTTGTCCTGAGGGATTTGATCTGCAGCATGTGATCTGCAGCATGTCAACTCAGCTCAGTGGGAAAACCCCAGGGGCTGTGCTTTGGACATGGCTTTGCTTTCTACATCCAGGAAAAACCTAGTTGTTCCTGTCAAATGTTCTAGGATTTCTGTGACAGAGATTACAACTGACTGTGGTGGATGTTGTAGTAGAAGTGGATGGGCAATTGCTTGTCCCTTGTGTCTGAACTAGAGAGGCAATAGATCCCATGAAACCAGTCACGCAGGACTTCCTTTGCAAGTCCTGTTAAAAGATTGTG
This sequence comes from Antrostomus carolinensis, assembly GCF_000700745.2. Taxonomy (NCBI): domain Eukaryota; kingdom Metazoa; phylum Chordata; class Aves; order Caprimulgiformes; family Caprimulgidae; genus Antrostomus; species Antrostomus carolinensis. The sequence goes on along the minus strand of NW_010318763.1, from coordinate 23,964 downwards.
TGAAAATGCTTTGTGACCTGGTAGACAGTCAGGATTGAAAAGCACACTGTATTTTGTGCTCTAAATGTGAAAGCTGTTTGAAAGAAAAATCGAGATGACCTCAGGACAGGAAAATATACTCCAGGAGGATTGTGATCCTCAGCCAGGCTGGATTTGTGCAAACAGACTGCAGGAAGAGAGAACCAGCCTTAAATATGTGCAAGGTTGCTTGTCATGCTAAATTAACGTCCTCTGTTGTCAGATGGATACAAGAGGCAAGCAGCACATGCCAGCGTGCCAGGGAGTGTTTTCCAGACAAAATCATTGTGATGTATGTCCACAGCTGGTTGAGAACTGTATTGAAATAAGTTATTGATGTCAATAACCAAGTCATGTCAGGGACTTATATTCAGTGAACTCTGGTTGTTGGTCTGGTTCACTTCTATATTTTCACCAAGGTTTTGGCTGCTGGAATTGAGTTTTTTATAGATTTTGTAGGTTGTAACAACTAGAAGGGACTGCACTGGCGTTGCAGAAAAGAATCACAGTTCTTGATAAATTTATGAACTGTCTGGCAATTAATAAGGTCAAGTCTTTAAACATTCGTGCAAATGTACACTTTGGATGGAAAAATCCAAAAGTACAATGTTTAAACAGGGAATAACTAGTTAGGCATTATTAGCTGACCAAGCCTACAGATTTTTCCATCGCAAACTAAACATGAGTTGACATTATGTTACCATGGCAAAGGCAAAGGTACCTTTGGGAAGAACCCAAGAACTGTGTTTAGGACACAGGATTTGTTCTGTGGTGCTGTGTGGGCCTTATCACAGTTTTCTAAGACAAGTAAGAGATCTCAGCTAGGGAGTTCAGATGAGAATGACGAGAGATTTTGTTTGTTGTTGTTTTCTTGTTTACAAAATGTTAAATACTAGAAGAACTAGTGTAGTTTAGTTTAGAAAAGAGGAAACTGAGAGTTTACAACAGCTTTGCGTATGTAGAAAGGTTCCACAAAGAGAAAAATACTCTTATGCTCACTGGGCTGTGAAAATATAGAATAAAGTTTATATGTGTACCTGCAGCCAGGGATACTTAGATTACACCTCAGAAAACTTTTCAAATGATAAGTCTAGTTAAGTACTATGCAAATAGAAGTTAATTGCTGGACTTTAATGACAGCTTTTAAATACCTGTTAAAAGTAGCTTGCGTATGGCTCACCCTGCTTTGGGATGAACCAAGTAACTTCTTGGGTTCCTTGCCACAGATCTTTTTCAAGTGATATGGAGAAAAAAAGTCTTGTCCTGTGAAGGCTTGTAATTAGGAGAGACTGAGACATCTAAGGCACAATCTGCTCTACAGCCTTGTCACCTTGTTTGCACAGCTGGAGACAACTGCTTTAATGAAACATGCTCATGTCAGCATGCTTCTGACACATACTGGAATGGAAAGGAAGAAGAATAGAAAAGGCAATGAATAGGGAAGTTTCAAAAATAATATGAAGTGATGGCAGAGTTCTCTCTGCAGGTGACTGAACATTGCAGAATTAAAATTAAGTAAGATAACAACACGTATGGATGCATAGCTAAGGACCATAGATTGATGCTTAAGGAAGTCGGGGAAAAAATGAGGTGCCTAAATTTCAAACCAGTGCATGGAAGGAGCTTTCATAAACCCTGTCAACAAATAATAGGATTTGAAATTGTGTGGCTCTATCTCCTGAGCTCTACTTTAAAACTCCCTTCTCTAATCTCTGATGGAGAAACTTACAGCACCTGCATAAAACCTAAGTATGTGGCTTGCATGCGCTAGCATTGAGGTAGTTAAATACAGGCTCCCACAGTTGTTCTCTCTGGGAAGAGGATCTTGGGTACTTGTCAGTATTTTCAGAAGTACCTAGATAAGAAATCAAAGAGAAAATCCAGTCTTTGAGAGCTGTACAGGAGCTGTACAGGGACTCCCATGCCTGAAGTTAACTATTATTTAAACCTGTGGGCTGGTGCATATTCCTTTTCTCTTATTCCCACTATTAAAATACCTGTAGACACTGTATAGCCCACAAATGTCCTCCCTTGAGTATATGGAATTAGATATATCAGGCTCTTGGGTAAATAAATGTTCTTGCTGAATGAGACTCTTCCAAGGAGGGCATGGATGTCCCTTCTGCAGCCCAGTCCCATTAACCTGTAACAGCACTGTTGTGCAAGGGACTGGCAGGAAGGATAAAGCATGTGCTTCATGTCTAATCTTCATTTTGAGTCACTATCCACTCAAAATTTTTACTTTTATACATTCTTTCTAACATTTGCCTTACCTCACTGACTCAAGCCTCCTCAGCTCAGTCAACATCAGAGTTACTCTATGTTACAGAGAGTGGGAAAAGATTTTCCAGATGAGACTGGGATGCTAGAGTTATTGAATCATCCTAAGGCAACTCCTTTCATTCCTATAAATAAGTATATAGAACTTATTGAACAGCAGTTGGATGCGTGAAATTAGCTGGATGAAACTGACCCTCTGGTCACACAAAAAGAAGATGCTGTGGAGAAGAAAGGAAGAGTTCTAAAGATCACAGGCAAAAACTTTGTTGAAACCAGTGGAAATTGTCATTGACTTTGATAGGGTCATAATTTCATAATAATCCTTATGTTCTGGCACAAATTAGTAAAGACACGTTAACTTCCTGAGGCCTTGTCAGTGTACAGGAGAACACGGTTTTATAAATCTGGGGATTCATGAAATGACGTGTTTCAGTATGTGGGTTGCTAAGTTGTTAACTGAAATGTACTGTGAGTGCAATCTGTAAAGCTAATGTAAGGTAATAAAGCTAATGTGCTCTTAGAGCAACCTGAGAATTTGAAGTCAATGCAATTCTTGAATGATGAACATAATTTTGGTAGATATAAAATAGTTTAAAAAGCTCACTGCAGCCCATTGGAGAGGAGTATCTTACTACTTTTTTCAGTGGAAATGAAATCTTTGTTTTGGCATGAACTTTGGGTTGATCAAGTTTCAATGTATTCTAAAATACAACTTACTGTTATTACTACAGTTTATTATTTTTACAGCACTAGCAATGTTCTTAGTAATTTGCAGGTAGGTATTAATACAAACAGTGTTTGTATTAATATCTTGTTCCCCAAAAGAAGTGTAATAAACACCATTTGTTAGATTAAAGGACATCATATATGTTGTATAGCGTACAGCATCCTGAGCAGGTACATTCTCTAGTAATGAACTTAAATCCTGCATGGATACAAAAGGGTCCAAATCATTAGTGTTTTCTCTACTGCTGTGTTGTTTAGACTTCCTAATGTGTGTTTTCCTGTTTCACTGTATTAGCTCCTATATATTACATAGTACCTTCTTTTTTCCCTGAGCAAAGCTAACTGAGTCAGTAGTATTACACTAGGAGAGGGATTGGCTGGTCTGCAATGGCAAAGAGGCCACCAGGAGCCCTGCATCACACCCATGCTGGACTCTGACAACGTTGGCAGTGGTTACCAAGCCGATACTTGAGGAAAGGTGGCAGCCACATGCATTAGCATGTTTAGCTGTATATTACTATGTTGTGGTATGTGCTGTGAATGTATAGCCCAGAGGCTGGCTTTGGCTCTGGGAGTACTGGAAGACCTCTGGCCCTTATGGTCCTGCAGGTGCTTTGGTTAGGGAAATGGAGGAATAATGATGAGTTTGCATGTTAACTCAAACTGAGCAAAGTTGACTGAAGTCTTGCTGCTGTAAATGGACTAAAGGTTATTCAGTCAACAAATGTGGTGACAAAAACCTCTCTTTTTATCTTCAGAAAACATTTGGCTTAAGTGATGGTCACTTTTCACTGGCAATGCAGGTGAAGGGAATAGAGACATTAATGCTGTTTGAGATGGACATCAAACACGTTTAATGCAGAGAAATACTAATTTACATATTCCCCCCTTTGCTAGCAAACCAAAGCAAGTTCTGATTCTGACAATGGCAATCCTGCTCAGCTTATCTTCTCTTTTCATGTACAGCCTGTGCAGCCCGCAGCAAGATGGGGACAGTGGCTTTGTCATCATGTTTACTATTGTGCGTAGGTGGATATGAGCTGAAGGCTCAGAAAATTAAAAGGCTGATAAACCATTAGTAAACCTTTATATCACTGAACTATTCATCATCATTGTCCTTCTCCTTTTCAAGTCAGACATTGCTGAGTGACATAGGCTTTGGAAACAAAACCTGAGTGTGTGCTGTTGCAAGAGCAAAGGCAGCCTCCGTTGCTGTCTCCTCTCTCTGTTGCTGTGGCAGGTGAAAATTGTTTCTGAGGGTGACTTGAATTGTCATGTCAAACCAGCTCCTTTTTTCTTGTGTTAGTTTCCTTTGGCCTCTTTCTATTCTACTTAGATTTTGTTTTCATTTTGTTTTGCTTGCTGACTGTCTGCAATCCACATCTGTTTATAGGGACAGCGAAAATGAAAGCAAGTAAATTAATGGTTTGGTTTGCAGTAAAAGATTGAATATGATGCTTAGATGGACATCTCCTCAGGTCTTTCTTTTTTGACTAGCTGTGAAAGCTCCTGCATCCTTTTCCCTTACATTATAGTGATGCTGAATTAGCCTATAAATTGAACTGAGCCTGTTTCCATAAAATCTGGGACAAAAGTTTAGACTTCTAAACAAATTCAGGCTGACTGCATTCACATCTGTGGTTTTTCCTCTCTGTGTATTCTGTGGGCAATCCTTTGGGAAATAATGCTTGCTATGACATCTGATTTGAAAAGAAAATTTTAGAGTGAGCACATAAAGCAAATTTTGCATTTAAAATTGTAAAGTGCTAGAAACAGAAATTTGTTTCTGAAAGTTTTCTTTGGGAAAACAGGAAATAACCATGTCAGCAGTAGATTATCCTGATACTATTTATGGATAAAGATTTTGCATTTACAAGGAGCTCAATAAACACTATTTACAAAGTAAGCACAAGCCAAGTAGTTAACATGTGGAAATGTTAATGTTTGAACAAGAAGATATTTGACAAATTATTCATAACCTAGGCAAGAGGGATTACCTTTATTGTTTTATCATTGTGATCTTTTAGTTTGACCTCCTTTATAACACAGAAGAAGGTACTTAGATGAATTAATTCTTAATTGAAGCACAGGAGAGTTTTGGGAAAGATGTCCTGCTTTAAAAATGAACATGGAGGTCTCGGCATAAAAGACTCTAGTGGTTGTTTGTCATCTTTGTTAGATTTGTGCCTTATTTGTAACCTGAATTTCTCTATCCTTGGTGTTTTGCCTTCATATCTAATTTTATAATTATTTGTTACCTTGAAGAACCTATTATTGAGAGTTTTTCCTTCATGTGAGTATTCCAGTTGTTTTAATCTGTATTTAGCTCTCCCTTTATTTTGCAAATGGAGCAGATGCCAGCATAACTCACATTCTGATAAATTATTTCTATATTCATTAGTAAAGCTAGTTTATTGGGAAGAAACTTTGTAATACATAACACATATTTGTGTTTAAAACTTAAGAAATAAAGACATTAGAACTCACAAACAGAAGTCCAATGACAAAAGGAAAAGAAAGCATAAGGGCAAAAACTGGATCTAACGTATTTATGATGAAAACACATAAAATAAGTAATCAGCTGAACAGCGTTGAACTGAAGAAGAAAGAAGGTAGAACAAAATGCACTTCTTGTAGCTTTATTTTCCCCAACACAGGGTCTTCCTCAAGTATTGTTTTTTCTCTCAACTATTTTCTCATGAATCCACTGGCCCCGGCAGAGACAGTCAGGACAGTGGAAGGTTTCCCCCATGGCACTGGCCCAGTCAGAGGTTCCTTAATGCCCTGGAACCTCCCAGCAGCCATCCAGCATGCCCCAGTTAGAAGCTGGAGGAGTCTCTCAGCTAGTTAATTATAAAAGCCCTAACTTAGTATCCAACTTAGAGATCTAAAGACAGACAGTGAATGCGCCATTGAGTGGCCAGATGATAATTTCTACAACTGTAGCCAATTGCAGAGCTGTGTTAGCTTTCGAATTGATTTATGAGGTTATTCTTTGGCATACCAAATTGCCATTACAGTGAATCCAAGCCTTTAGTTAGTTGGGGGTTTTTTGTTTGTTTTTGTTTTTTTCTGGATAGACATTAACAACTCCCCCACTGCCTCCCAACAAAGTGAATATTAGTTTATTTCTTAAAAACTATTACAATATCTTTTCAATTATTTCAGTCTTATGTAGACCAGTATATCCCACACCTTTCCATTAATTTGGAACTTGGTGTTAGTTGAGGAAAAAACCTTCACTCTTTCTCATTTCTGCACATGAGTATTAAGCTCAATTTATAAGCTAACTTGGTAAGTTACATTATAATATTCTGATTTTTTTTTTCACTAATAAGTTTAATTAGTCTTTTTTCTAAGTCATGTGAGAACTAAAAGATGATTTTTGTCTCTCTTGTGTTGGAAGTTTCTGACATGGATCTCTAACACGCTGAAAAGATTTCACCATTGTTTACAGATTGTATACTGTCTTTAGGTGATTCCCATTTTCTTCCCTTAGATGGTGCTAATAAGGTACAAAAAGCACAACCAGACTGCAGTGTTTTAGAAAGAACACGAAGTACAATGAAAGCTTGTTTGGATTCTGTGAGCAATTTCTTTCCTCCTCTCTGTGCTACAGTTCTGCCTTATTTGTGATTATTCAAGCTCCAGAATGACACTATATAAAAGTATCAAATTTGGTAAACAATTACATCTGATGACTATATGTTCATTTTGGAAAAATAGGGGAACAAATGTTGTTTGTGTCTGAGCTGCAAAATGAACAGACTTTTAATCAGCTTCATACTCTCATAGGGAAGACTTACTGCTAGTATCTGAACCCTGGGAAAATGGACTCATTTTATTGGTACCCAGTGTTATTTGCCATTAATTAGGGGCCCCTGCAAACAACTTTTTCTGTGGTGTATAACAGTTATTCCTGTGCACAGAAGCATAGAGTAATTTGCTCAGTAGAAAATGGGGGAAAAGAGAATCTCAAGTAGTTTTCCCTTTTGGTGCAAGTGTCAAGGAGGTGTGGGCCATCTTGGGTAAAATTATTTATTTTTTTCCCCTGAATGTAATCCTGAGCATCCAGCAGTAAAAGAGCTCTCGTTGCATGCAGTTTCAATATAGGCCAGGGTGAAATTTTGTCACATGAGGATTTTACCCTTCCTCAGGGGAATTTAAAATACAAACCATATGTCTTACTGTTTGGCATGTCCAGTGTAAAGGTTAAGGCTTTTAGAAGTGCATTCATGCCCTAGGGACCAGCATCAGCAGCGTCTGCAAGACAAGTGGCAGTTCATCAGAGGCAACTCAGTCTGCTCATACATTTGACAGCAGAATTATCCTTTCCTTGTTTTTCCCCTCATCTTCACCCCTCCCGGTTCATCACTTCTTCACTCTTGCAGGCAATGAGAGTTTTCAGCCTGCCTGGCCAGTTGGAAAGTCTGTTCAGCACATAATTGATCATGACTGCCCATCACTGTGCAGAAAGAGAAACAGGGCTTGGGAGGGCAGGAATGCCACGGGTCCAGATCTCAGCACCCTGGAAAGCTGAGTGCCCAGAGGAAGCATGCACAGTGTCAACCCTGGTACTCCTGGGCATTCTGCCAGAATGTAATTAGCACTTCACTCTCAGGAGCAGCATAATTAACTAAGTTCACCTAATATACAAGGATGAGAGAGACTTCACTGTTTATCAAATCTAGTTAGTTTGATTTAAACCCTCTAGGTTAGCCCAGTAGTGGATCTGTTTCTTTCTTGACCCTTCACTCATATTCATTATTGATTTTTCCTGAAGGACGTCAAGGCAATTATCGCATGCCACTTTATTTTATCCTGTCCAGAAGAACCTTGAATGAAGTTTTAGGACACTATGAAATCAAGGAATGTTCACTCCAATCAAACACAGCCTACACTTTTTGTTGCCTTTGAGATAAAAGTTTAAAGTGCAGTCCTGATTAGAGTGCCTCTGTGATTGCTAATGTATGGCGAGTCCCGCATTTCTATAGCCCATCTACCTCACATGGCTCACTTTGACAGGCCAAAGTACACTTATTGGTTTCTTTGAGTTTAGCCATCTTGTTCAGGGATGAATCCATTGTCTGTCTTCACCTTTTTCTATTGAAGAACCAATTTACAGTGCTTCTAGCAACCAGACCTAAAATCTAAACATCAAAGCTTTACTTTACCCTTCCATTACCTAATCTTAGCTTTTAGATGAAATCAGTGACATGGATGGTTTTATAGAAAGATGTAAAATTAAGCTTTTCTATGGTGAAGGTTGTGACATTCAAACTTTGTGAAGATCTATTTTTGCTACTTTTCCAGCTCAGGCCTCTTACCACAGCACAAGGCTTTGTGTATAATAATTACACAGAGAAGTATATTAAAATAATTTTACTAGTTTACAAACACAAGGCCACATATTTTTTTTTTTAAAAAAGAGAGGATCGGGGGTGTTTGTGCAATGTTGTGTCTCTGATGATGAGATTTTAATTAAATAAGCATATTCTATTTTGACACTGAGCCCCAGCCTCATTCAGTGAACATGATGGACAGGGATCAGTTAACGAACAGATGTTCAGTTTTGGTTTTCCTCAGCATGTGGCATTGGGCCACATTTGTCACATTTCCCACACCGATGTCTGCTGAAAATTTCCAAATTTCTCTTGAGTTATTATGTGGCACTTGTTATGGCATTAGGGCAAATCCCAGTTACATGTCCAGCAAACGAACTCCTGGGATCCTTGTTCAGTTTGTTGGACTAAACATGTTAAATTCAGAAATGCTTGGAATGATACCTAATTCCTAATGTTGCCCTTTATTCATCAACTGTTCTCTCAAAATCTTTTTTTCACAAATTGCATTAAATTCTTCTCTTTTCTTTCCTTGTGTTGTTATAAGTTGATGTTCTTTGTATGATAAACCTTATTAGCGTTTTCTCAAGTCCTCATTTAACAGAACAGCCTATCTACTGCAGAGTTGTCTGAGTTTAAATCTTGCCTTTAGGTCATAATTTGGGTGATAAAAATGTTGTAATTTAACTGAAATGGTTATTGTTATCCAATGTAAATACTCTTAAGTTGCTGTTTTCACATGCACTTAGACATTCAGAGAAGCTGGATTTTGCTGGACTGTTGAATTTCATGGTTGTGTTTTGTTTGTAAGGCTCAGGGGAAAAATTCCCTCTGTAAGGCTCAGGGAAAAAAACCCTTGTCATGGTCAAGGGAATGTCAACAGTGACATCTTCTTTACAGTGCATGTTTTCCATTGTTGCACATTCTGGCTAGCATTTCTGATATAAGTTAGCTGAGCTGATGACACTAAGTAATTATAAATGGAATCGGATGCATCCTATTTCAATTTTCAGTTTTTGTTTGGCAAAACACTGGGTGAATATTGCAGACAGGAGGGCTTTAGTGAGGAATCAACAGCGAGATCAGTGGCATTTCCAGCTTTTGGGTGCTTGATTTGCAGTCTTGAATTTAATGTAGAGTTCATGATGAAACTCATGCTTTTGCACAGTTCTTTGACAGATACTCTCCATGTAAAAGGAGAACACACAAAATTAGGATCAACAGGGTGGAGTGGTTACACCAAGAAGATTCAGTTCAACAAGAACTTGTCATAGTTTCAAGATCTGTACCATAGCTTGTGCAAGTGAAATTCAGAGCCTGGATACTCTTAACAAATAGTTTCCTTGTAACAGTTCTATTTCCTGATAGTGTTAACGTAGAGACTATGTATAAAAAACTTTAAGTATTTTCACTTGCTTACTTCACAAGGTTTAACAGCATTGTTGTTAAATTATGCAAGATGGCAATCCTCTTGTGAAGCTGTTGTAATAACCAGTAAAGAAGAGCTATTTCCGCAAAGACCCATAAGTGTATTTCTAAGTGCTCAGAACTATTACCAAATTCTGCTTTCTACGTAAATTTTCTTAGCATTTGAAACAATAGCTGCTGCACTTAAAAGAACGTTATATGGTGTCTGACACTGTAGATTTTTTAACAATACTTAAAAATAGTGGCTTGAGAATACTTTTATGAACAAAAATTATTTTGTTCATTCTGATTTGTGAAGTTATACTAATTACGACTTGTTAATTCTTGGACGCCTACCATCTCCGAGTCAAGAATTTTGACAGAAGTGTTTTTTTACTTGATAATTGTCACTTGGATTCTTTATTCTTTTCACTATTCATATTAGGATTCATTATTCTCCTCTTTAAAAGAGACATCCAATAAAAATGCAGAAACAATGACATATACCCCAGTGACCAGTCTTACAGCATCTATAATGAATAGCAATATTCATAGCTATCAATTGTTTACAACTAACAGGTTGAAAATTATTCATTGAAACTAATTGGGGAATATTTATGAACAATAAATAAATTCATTGGCATCAGGGTTGGTTCACAAATGACTTGTCAACCCCAAAAGGGGTGAAGTTTTTAAAGAATATAGTTCTGTGCAATTTGTTGTACTGGCATTACCCGCAAATATACCTTGAAACATGTCATTGGAGTGGACAATATGCATTTTGCATTGAGCGTAATTATCTGCACCTCTGCTGGGCTGGTAAAGCATGAAATTCAGTGCAAGCATAATGCAGGGTGCACTGTCCAGGGCTACAAAATGGAACCTGACCTTCCTTAATGTAGCAAGCTAGGATGAATCAGGATTTCTCAGGCTTTTGAATACTAAAAATAAAATCAAAGTAAATCTCTAATTAAGTGGGATGTGATGTGAATATAAATAATTCAGTACAGTAGTGTGACCTGCTAGGGAGGAACAGACACATAAAGGTGTTTTGTGACTTAACTGCATCCCCAGCTTGAGTTGGTCCCAAGATGGTTCAGCTCCTTTGAAGACTGAGCAGCTTCAGACTTGTTTTAATTCTGCCTGGGCGGGGCCATTAGGAAAACAGCAACAAAACTTCCTTCCTCAGACATGTCTGTTGACCCTTTTCATGATGGATTCATCCCCTTTGCAAGTGACAACTGTCTTCAACTAGCTAGTCAAGTGTCAATATTTGACAACCAGCTAGTAACATGTCAATATTTGACTCTGCCAGAAAAATGCACGTAGCACAGTGCCAAAAATGGATGTCTGCTAACTGATTTACTGTCTCAGGCAAGAGACAGATTCTCAGAGTCCTTGTGAAAGAACCAGACCAAATGCATGAAGTAGCACACTTATTCTGGGTTTTCTTCAGTAAAGTAGGCCTAAAAAAAATTTAAAAAATTTCAACACTATCATTTTTTTGAATTGATTCACAAAATATATTCAGATTCAGGAGTCTAACAAGCCTTTCCTATAGAAAGAATAAACTTGGAAAAGGTAAACCATGTTCAAAATCACCGCTATGGAAACTCTGGCTGCCTTCTCCAATGGGAAAGGCTAGCAGGAGGGGCAGGTGCTGAAAGGGTAGACTTTGGCTCTGCACTCTTGAGTTCCTGGGTTTCCTCTTGAAACTAGAAATTTCATGTTACTGACATGTATCGGGTGATTCTCCTTAATATTCTTTGAAAACCAGGGCAACAAATCTCACAACAATTTCAAGAGGGTGAAGGACCTGGATCAAAAATCACTGCTTCAGGGAGCAGCAGTAGCTGGTGAGCCAGAGACCATAGCAGCACAGAGCTCTCATTTCTGTCACACCAGATAGGAAAGAGAAATTGTCCAATGCTACGTAGTGCTGGTGCATGTGACTGATTTGCCATGATGTCTCTCTTGTGCAGAGGTACCACTGATAATAACTGTGGGTTCAGCCACTGAGAGAAAAATGCCTCACAAACTTTCGGAATATCAGTAGTCACAGTCCACCAGAATCTACCAGCTTCCAATGGCAGCTTTTGGGAGTTAAGCTCTTCTAAAACTTTGGTCAAGCTGTCTACTCTTACACCTCGATTTTAAAGGTTTTGGGACCCCTGAAATTTCTGTCCATAAAGATTATATCGGAGGCAATACTGATTTTCCTTTATACAGAAAACAGGAAAGAAATACTGGGAAACTAGGTGAAAAGCAAATCTGCTGTGGTGTAAGCTTTATGGCAGAAAATGTCAAAATAGGAAGATACTGCAGGTTAAGCAGCATCTTTAGCAGAGATAGGCAAAGCTCTGAGATTCAGCAATGCTCACGTTCAGCATTTCTGAAAAGCAATAGCCACTGAAAGGGCAGATCCTTGGGTGGTAAGCAATCTGCAAGATATTCTTAGATAGAAAGGGCTAAAATTCTTATTTAAAAACAACCTTTCTTCCATTTGAGTGAGGAAGGATAGTGGGTTTATGGTTTTTCTGTAGCTGGCAGACTTCAATTTGTTACTCAAAAAAAGTTTTACAAATGCTTTTTTGTTGGCTCACATGTAAAAGTGAATTACCAAAGATGAAGTACTAATGTAAAAGGACGATCAGCCAGACAGGGCAGCTACACCTTTGGTTGAACACGCAGGACAGGGTCAAACAGCCAGATTTTTAATTTGATGCTTTCCCAGTGAGAAAAATATCTCCCCTGCTAATGCGAGGGGAGCGGGGCGGGAACACACAGCAAGTGGAAGCAACCACAGGGGTCCCTGAAAGTAGCTGTATAATGATTATTTGACAAGGCTTCCTGGATGCTAACAATCCCATTAAAAATAAGTTGGCAAAAACATTAGGATCCTGAACTGACTGAAAATGAAACAAGAGAAATGAGGAGGGATTAAAGTAAAGCTCAGAAATAAAGAACAACCACAGTGTGTCCACTGTGGGAGTCTGTCAGCCTGATGGGAAGCTCTTGGTAATTAGCCAGATTCAACTTCTTTCTTTCTTATATTCTAAAAGACTTTCCTCCCTCCTTCCTGCCCTGCCCTCCCTCCTTCCCCCTATTTTCTTGTATTTTGTAAAGCATGAGTTCTCGGAGGTCACAGTCTGTACTGTGACTCCCATCTTTAGGTATTGTATGTACATATTGTTAGAGACAATTCTTGCCCAAAGAACTTTAAATCTGCATTTACCAGGCAGAGAAGGGAAATGGTATTATCACAAGTTTGTAGATGAGAAGCTGAGGCACAGAGAGGTGAAGAGGTGGTTTCAGAGATGTTAATTTTCCACTGGGACTCCCATGGCAGTTGGGCTCTTTCAAAAATCCTGACTCCTCCAGTGTCATTTGGAAGAGGGATGGGTATGCAGAAACATGTGAGGCACTGTCACTATCTCCTGTGCACTTGCCTTGCCCTTACTGTTTGCAGTCCTCAGCTCACTCTGTGTAAACTACTCCCACTCCCAAAGAGCTGGTCTGTGCACAGCCACATGTGTGGGTGGCACTGGGCCGGGGCAACAGTGTCTTCACTCATGAGCTGATGTTTTACAATTACCTTTCAGGGGTTCTCTTTCAAGTGTATGGACAGCTATATGCTGTACGCAGCTCCCTCTTGGTCTGTTTGATACAAAAACCTGGAACAACTTTTGTAGTGACTGCAACAAAAATAATCGGAGGTGGGGATTGTTATATAATACAAATGCAGCTAGGTGTTAAAAATAAACCACTTTCACTTACATAACAACTGTTATTGAAAGCTCTGGGAGCAGTTTTAGGTTTGGATTGCCTTCCCAATAGTGCTTGCTAGGGAGCAGCAAGCAAGGGCTGTGCCTGGAGAGGGCAGCTGGCTGCTGTGGGTCACCTCCATGCTGAGGACTTGCACCACAGTACCCAGCCAAGTGTCCCGCACTGCCGAGGGTGAACTTGGTGGCTGGTCTGTGGCTCCAGGGCCAACTGCAACTCTCACTGGAGCTACCCTTCCCATGATGGACCAGTCTGTGCATGTGAATGTGCTGCTAGGGCTTTGCAATCACTATCACTTGGAGGAGTGGTTTGTTTCCTCCTGAAAATTATGACAATAAACTATTTTTATATGAGGAGAGAAAAAGATTTACTTTATCAAGGAAAGCCCTTGTAATATACTGAAGGACAACAGTATAGCCTTAAGTTAGCTGATAAGTCGATGTTAACATACATCTTTCTTCTTCAGTAAGAAAAATTTCGATCTTGAATTCACTGTTACAAATGATTCCTATCAAGTGACATAACTTCAGCTTCAAGGTAAAAATGATCAGATTCTGGCTTCCTGTCTCTGCTTGTTTTCTCCCTAGCTCCAAATCTTTTCTGGTATTTTTTTAACACTGACTCTTGTGGAATATTTACAAAAGTTTTATTGGGATTGATTAAAAAAAAAAAAGACTTAAGCTTGTCATGTTGATAATATTTTCAAATTAGACATTGTGATAGAGTCTTGAGCCTTCTAAGCAGCCTTTATATGTCTACTTTTCAATTTGCTATTGTACCTGCTCTCTAGAAAAAGCCATTTGAAAGGGGAAAAAAATGTCCAAATCAGACCAGTTCTGCAAAGCTGTGTGACAAGGCTCTGAGTAAGGTTTGACAAGGCCATGGTAAAAGTTGGCTTCCTTTGAGCAAGGGGTTGCATGAGATAACTTCCACACTTCTCTTCCAACTTAAATTATTCCATGATTCTATGATTAACTGTAATTTTGTTCCCCAAAACCACAGTCCTGAAATATTGCAGGTTTTTTGTACAAAATTTATGACTCATGGAAAAAGAGGCTTTTCATCTTAACCGTCGTCACATTTCTCACACGACTAACTGCAAAAGAAAAATTGTCAGTTGCACCTGATTTGTTACTGCATTCTATATCAAAGGGTTGTTTAGTAGAAACCCAGAACGGGTTCTTTACTGAAAGGGCAGCAGAGTGTTTTAGGGGCTATTAATGCAATCTGAGAGATAATTCAAATGGCTGCAGTTTGTGGGCAGATAACTACTACGGGTGGCAGACTCACTGTCTGCATGGTGCAACAGAGATGGAGTGTGGGACCATGGGCTTGGCTTAAAAAAAAAAATCTTTGAGGAAGAAGGAGAAGAAAAGTTTCGAGGAAAGAAGGAGAAGAAAGAAGGAGAAGTTTTGGTTTTTCTCCCTGATGTGTTTGAAAGCATGGCAGTGCAGGCAGCTGTTGTGGTACCGCTGCAGGGTGATGTGACAGCCAGCAGCTGGCAACGGTGGCAGCAACAGCCAACAGTGGCTTTCATTGCTCTTGCCACCAAGCCATGGGGTGAGAGAGCAACCACAAAGTCCCTTCCTAGAGTAAATCTGAATCATGCTAAGGATGATCTTATAAAAATGAAGATTTACCAGCAGTATTAATCACTCATCATGTCCTGCCAACTCTCTTATCAGTCCCTAAAATAGAGTAAGCAATGCTACCTCCCTTTGGAAAATGGAAATGAAAGACCTGTGTTCACAGTGTTGAGAAAAAACAGAATAAAATAAATACATCTTAGTCATGCTTATCTGTCCAGCAAAAGTTCTGAGGAGGAACAGGTTTTCATAACCATTTCATCATGAGGTGTTAAATTAGTGAATAACAGCAAGGAAGCATGTAGGTACATTGCCAAAGTCAGCTCTGAGCTTCTGCTGTGCAACCCCAGCGAAATGCAGTGGAGTCAAACAAAACAAATAATTCTGAAATTTGGTATTTGGTCTCTAGATGCCCATTGCCTGGCAGAAAATGTTCTCCATAGCCATTTTCCCATTAGAGAAGTAAAATAAAAACAGTAATGAAGGGGAGCAACATGGCTTATTAGAAAGAGTATTGCACTAAGAATCAGAATAGCAAATTCTGGTTCTTGTTCTGTCTCTAATTTCCTGTGCTGCCTTGGGACCCTCTGTGCCATTTCTCCATACCTAATTTCTGAACTGGAAGATGGATAATTATCCACCAATATCAGTGTGTTATGCTGGAGGAGAGGGGGGTTAATAAGCAAACTCCTTTATGGACCAGCCTTGCCTCATTTTTGAGGCCTTTCCCATGTGTGTAAACACAAATTCCCTCTTTTTGTAAATCTTCTGGCTTAATAAAAGCAGAATGTTCTTCTAATTGAAGTCACATTAAAGTTGGGGATTCATTTCACAGCAGTGTTTACCTTGTCATACTCATGTGGTCAGGACACTGGTGCTGCTACAGATATTAGTATTTACTAGGGCAGGTGAGTGGAGAAGAGTGATTACCCCAGTTAAATAACAGAGTTTCTCTAGGAGCAGGAATAGGAGAAGGTGATAGACTTGTTTGTATCTCAAGTTATGTAACCCTTAAATCTCTTCTCATCTCTCTCTCCCTACTCCCTCCAGAAATCTGTTATTGAAAGGAAGGAAAAGGGAAAATGTTTTTAAATGGGCAAATTGAGAAATTCACAGTGTTGCAAATAATCTGTGAGCAGGATAGAGTTGCCTAGGGCTCTTTTAGGAGTCTCACATGGGGCTGTAAATCAATTTAGAATTGTAGAAATAAGGCATAAACCAGAAAACTATGTGTGCATGTCAGCTCTGTTCTGTACAAATGGCTGATATTGTATATAGAGTTTATTGCAAATCCTGTTGTGACCCATTTTCTAATGTAACTTGGTTAATTTTTCTTGTGACACAAAAAATGAGGTCCAGTGTGTGCTGTTCTATATAAAGTGTCGGTTCTTTGTTCTTTTGAACACCGAATACATTACTGAGTACCTCTAAACAGAGCTACTTTTAATGAAAACCAGTATAAAACCAGGACCATTTTTTTGCTTAATAAAAACCAAGTAATTCAAAGAACTTCTGCTATTTCTTGTGTACAAATGACCGCAAGTGCTGAGGGTTGTGCCTTTGTTTTTCCAACATACCAGACTATACATTAGAAAACATTTTTCAAAGGCATTTTTAGGTAAATACATGACTTTTGACCACCTCCGCTTTGGGGAAGATTTGAACTGCTGCCTGTTGGAGAGTTTAAACTTCCAAATAAACCTGTGCCTTCTAGAGAGTCTTCTTTCCTTTTTACCATATTCTGCTTCAATCTGAAAACTTGGGGTAATTGTTATGTTTAATCTAAAAGAATAAACTTAAACCAGAATATTATTTGTACGAGTATCTTCTAGTATGGAAGATAACTTGGGTGCTCTTCCGTGAAACAGCTCTGAAGAACATCCCTGAGCATGGTGGGAACATGGATCTGGTTGCTCAATCTCCCTTTGCTTTCCTCCTGCGGAACAGTTCAGGGTAGGGGTAAACGTGACTATTTCACACATCCTAGATATACAATATATAACCAGTTGAAGTCCATAGTAGTAAAGGGAAGTCTGCGGGGCAGCAGTGCAGAAACAGCAGAATTTGGGACTCTGAAATTCCAGAAGCATTTTGTTGCATTTTGAAAAGTTTTAAGGTATTTTGAAGCAATAGGTAGATGTCTCATCTGTAGAGCCCAAAGTCAGGAAACTCTGAATGAGGAGGATTCATTGATGTTGCGAGGTAGTTAATTTTTTTTTTCCCTCAGTGCAAATTTTGACCAAATCTGGAACCCTGAGATACAATTAAATTGAAAACATGTCTGTCATACTACACCATACTCAGGGTGTTTCTCTTCACAGGACTGGGGAGAAGGAACAAATTTGTAGTTTGTGTATCACAGAGCTATCTCTCAGTGGAGCAGGCAGAAGTTCTCCCCATGATGAAGACAGTGGAGCCCAGCCCTGATATGCCTGGGACTAAGGTTCCTTTCATAGGGAGGGAATGATCTGTTACAGCAATGGAGGTTCATGAGAGAAGGGAATTCACAGCCTGTCCGTCACCATGACCAGCTTCTGGTTGAGTTGACCACAGATTTGTGAGCATAGACATAGTTGTCTGCATGAAAACTTTAATTTAATGGTCTTTGAAGCCAAATATTTCAAACAGCTTTATATGTTTCTCTATATAGGCAAAAAGTTTGAGCATACTTCTTCCCCTCGCAGAGAGTGCTTTCTCTTTTCCAGCTGTCAGAACACAAAGGTCATTTGAGTATTCATGTCAAGTTTTCCAGATGCTTGTTTTGAACTGATGTGTTTGAACAGGAGCAATTTGTTATGGTGGCACTTCTCCCCCCCCACCCCCCTGCCCAGCTGCACAAAGAGTCAGCTCTTGCAGATACATTATAATCTGTTTCTCTGAAGAAGCTGCTCTTCTTAAGATAGAGCGAAAGGGTTGGGAGGTTTTAGGTCTGAACCAAAGGTCAAACTTCACTGATAGCTGCAGAAAAGGAATGGGGAAGTATAGACTATTGCCTGGGTGGTAGATATTTCTTGCATACATATGTGTGCTGATAAGGCCTAGAGAGTTTATTTGGCATTTTGACTGAAGTATATTTCTCTGTTTTGGAAATTTTTTTTTTTTTTTTTTTTAATGATTGGAATGAAACTTTAATATCAAAGTGTAAGCAATACAGTGAAGTATAAAAGTGTTCAAGGTTTCTACTATTTTTGGTTACAATTTGCAATATTCCTGGCTTGTAAAATCCAAGCTATAAATCTGTTTTCCACATATGCTTTCATTCAGCATCTTATGGTACTACTCCCTAGTGTGCACAGACTCATGGAGTTTAAGTATGTGACTCCTAGAGAAGAGAGGCAAACGGTGTGCCAGTAACTGCTGGGCAGGCACGCCCAGGGTGGAGGAATGACCACGGTGGCTGAGGAGGTAGGAGGCAGTGGGAAGTGAGGAGATGCCATCTACTGAAATGACTCTTCCATGCTGATCTTGCCTGGTGGAGGGGATTTCCACATGAAGGGAAAAATTAGCTCCATTGGTATAGAAAGCTGTGTACAGACACATAAATATATACAGTCACCCCAGAGCTACTATTTAGATCCAAAGGAAAATATGAGAGAGTCATATATAATCTGTGTCTGGACCAAACCTTAAGACTCTCACAAGGTGTTAACCAGCTGAGAAGGAATCTGCAAACTCCTGCTGAGAAACCTGGTGTCAGATTTGTTGGGTGATTATATAGATAATTAAAGCATTATGCGGATGTTTCAAAGGATGATCAGGTCAGCTAAACTGCAAGAAGGTTCTTGGCAGCTGATGGTAAAAGTGAATGTTGTATATGGCATTTCCACCCTGCTTCACCTTTGTTTGACCAGAGATTTATGACTAATGTCAAGTATGTTCAAGTGGAAATAATTTTACAGGCATAACAGTAGGATAAAAACTTGGAAATTAATCTTATGCTTGTATTCCAAAAATCATTACAGGTCAGATTGCTTAAGGAGGAGTCAGAGCCTGTGCCACTCCGAGGGGTGACAAATTCAATTAAATTATATCTTCATAGTAAGGCTCATGCTTGCTGGCTACCAGGATTAAATGTGATTTTGATCTGCTCCTGGCATTTAATTACTTTGGGATATTTTCCATGAGGGGCAGTGAATGTGTGTTTACAAATAAATAAATACAGGTAGAAATGTTGACGTAGGTTGTCCAGAAGTTTTGAATTCAGTGAATTAGCTTTTCAGAGAGCCTGCAAAGCCATAATACAAAGAAAGTGCACTAGCTTTTAAGGTTTTTGGTTTCTGTTCCTTTTTTCATGAAGCTTTCTGTTGTCACTGCCATTAATCCAGGATGAGCTGTGCCAAGACCCGCAGTAAAACAAGAATACAGCCACTGAACAGCAGCTATAGGTAGATTTCCAGTTGCATGCAAAATCAAATCAAAAGTTTCCAGCTTCACTGTGAGGCAACCTCAGGGTTTTTCTTCTACTTCAGTTCTTGGACTTACTCCATCTCTCATACAAAGTCTGATTCAAAGCCTGTGGTAACCTTTCTTGCTACTTGTGGTGACCTTACATTAGACATTATTTGCATGTATTTATTGTGTATGGTGTATGAAGGTTAAATTGATGCCAAGATTAGCTAAACTGTTTTTTCAGTCCAGTACTTACTGAAATATCTCAAATTACCCATACAGAATTTAAACAAGGAACAAACTAACACAATTCCTAAACCAGTTTGGAAAACAGTGCATATTTATTCCTACTTCCTGCATATAGGAATTTTTCTGCTCTGGTGCCACCTTAACACTAAACATGTCATACTGTTAATTATGTTTGCTTTGCAGTCTGATCTTTGGGTAACTAATTTTTGGGTTGCATTTGAAAAAAGAAGTGAGTGACCTATCAGGCTTGGAAATGACTGTGAACATGAAAAGGATTTCTTTTCCAAACAGTCCTGACTGAACCAACTTAACCTAGCTGCGAGGAATGTGACAGCCCTCTAATTCTGGTGCTTGTAATGAGCTGCCTTTGTGACATCTACTCAATTGGATAGATATACTAAAAAAATGAAAGTAACTTTCCTCAGGCCATGATGACTCAGTTAAAAATGGTCCTACTAAGAAGGTTGTAAAAGTGGCCTGGGAAGTGATAACATTAGCTCTTCTGGGCTATTACACAACCTCATTTATCCTTTAATGATTCTTGTGTTTTCCAAAGCTGTGTGCAATTAATATTACTTAACAGATATGGGAGTGTTCATTGGACATTTGTTCAGCAAATAAAATATTTTTAATAGTCTTGATATAAAACTTTAAGCAAATGATTTTCCCTGATTATATTCTCTTAATCAAAGTAGATCTTCTCAAATGTGCACATTAAATTTTTGACTGCAGATATCACCTTTAATGTATGCTTCAGTGGCTGCTGGGGGCTGAAAAAAAAAAATCATTACTAATTGATATGCCTTAATGGCCTGAGAGCTTTCAGAGTTGGATGAGCCCAAGAGAAACGCTGAGAGGTAGATATTTGATTCTAATTATGCCTGAGTAGGTACAAGCCAAAGGTAGAACCATCATGACAGCTATATCATTGTCAAATTGCTATACCTCAGGTTTTCTACTAATTTGACACAATTACAAAATATTGCTTGAATGAACCCATGAAAGGCAAAGTTAGATAAAGGATAGAAGCATAGAAAAAGAAGTCTGTGCTAATATCTGTATTTGCCAAGATAGTCACTGGAGAGCAAAAGGGTCTGGGATTTGTAAACGATCTGCTAATTAGTGCACAGTATAATTTTATTACATCCCATGTCCTGAATATCTAATAAGTTTTTAAAAATACAGATGTTATGAAATTTTCATTTAAATGTGATGTGAGCATGTGAGCAATGAGAGTGTTTATTTGCCATCTTGGCTGCATTGATCCCTTCTGCAGTTGTCACCTAGTGCTGCACTCGACACACCTTGCACAGAATGTGAAAGAATGTGAACAATTAAGATATTTCTGGTTATTTTTTCAAGTGTGAACCACACAAAATGGTTTATTCACCTTTAAAAATTTGTTATTTTTAGCCTAAACCAGGTAACTAGTTTTCACAGTGATTTACTGAGTTTCTAACAGTTATCAAAGACACATTCTCCTTACTGAGAGAGGAACTGGAGTGGCATTTTCAATTGGAACTGGGTTTATATTGGGGGTCTGCTTTAGCGTCAGTGTTCAGGACCTATGGCTTTCATCTTTTCCACCTTTAGTAACATCTCTCATGAGACTTAAGGGAAAAAAGTAGCATTACTACTAAATACATTCCACTGTATGTGTGAGTAAAGCAGAAGGAACAATATGTAACCCCCTTTCTAACCTATTTTTTATTATTTACCAAATATATTTGTGTTTTACTCAGCAGTAAATGTGCCTTTCCTTATGAAATTCTTTTGATGACTCGAGACTCTCATTGTACCGAGCTAATAACTCCTGTTTATGCCATGAAACTGCTGGATCCTGGAAAGGTCCTTTGTAGGCAGCATAAATGCTTGGTGTTCAGTCACACACCTGTTTGTGCAGAAGCAGTGTTGGTGATTAAGAAAACTTGGAGAGCAGTATTCAAAAATTCAGAGAGGATAAAAAAGTCCAAACATACTTTCTTAATTAGTTCTTTTAACTGTGGGACAACCCAAAGCCAAATCAAATGGCCTGAGGTAAAGAGAGAGACAGAAATGAATGTTCAGAGCAGGCTCCTGAGTGCTCTGGAGGATTATATGACCTCAGGGCAAGAAAAATACAGATTATTTTTGTCTGGAGCTGGTAATGCTCATGCTGCCTAAATCCAGAGGTTTATGTGCAATAAATCCAGATTAATTGTATTTTGTGAGAAATCCTCACAAAAAATGTCTTTTTCCCCTCTCACTGATAAGAACAGAGATTTTATCTTATAAAATGTATAGTTGAGGTACAAAAGCAATAGGTTAGTTTTGTAAATGTGAATTCGATTTGCATACACGCATTTTCTTATGCATGTACACATGCTCAGGGGGCCGAACTCCTTGTAGGTTTAGGAAGTTGGACCATGAGAAATTGTGAGACTGAAATTTGCCGTGAAACTGAGGACATGGCAGTTTATACAGGAGGCCCAATTCCCTCAACCCATTGAGGGATTTTTGGAATTTAGGAAGTTTCCCCACTGTCATGTCTTGGATGTATATGGATTGCAAAAGAATAGGAAGCTGCCACTAGAAGTAACTTTATGGGTTGTTGCAGTGAAACTGTGCACCTTGAAAGAGGAAAGGACTGAGCAGATGGAGATTGTTGGTGGACCTTGTACCTCGGTGTTTAGGGAACAGAAAAAAAATGAGGTGTTTGTGTGGGCTGATGCTCTCTTGGTATGTGGTCATGAGTGGAAATCTGCATTTACAAAGAAGATGCCACACAATAAGCATCTACAGTTGTTTGCTTTAAAAAGTATCTGCGAGGGATTCAAACTTGTCCACATAACAGTTTAGTACAGTGTTAGCTGTGAAATTTTAGAGCACTCCATATATTTTTGCAATAAATTTCATAATTTCCTGTTGAATTTCATATCATGGATGATCAAAAATATACTTCTGTTAACAATAGAATGGTGATAGATCTCAAATGTGTCTGATTCTTTGTGGAGAAAGGTAAGACAAGAATAAAATCAGGCAGCATTCTCCACAGGGAAGTGTATTTTATTAATAGATCTCTTGGCAAGGATGAATTGAAATAAATTATGCAAAAAGATGTGTGCTAATATAGATGATTTAAGGCACAAAGAAGGGGCTGCCTAAGGGGATGGAGAAGGGGGCTTTGTGCAGGGTGTATCATTGGTGCTGGTGTCTATGGGGCTGCACAGAAGGGGCCACTCTATTGTTTGTTGCATCAAGGAGACATTGGCTGACAGCTGAGGTTCTCTGCTCTGAGCTTGGTATCATCCCACCTTGTTGTATAAACACAAAAACCAAGGCAAAGGTGGCAGTACTGCCAACAATACGCTTTGTTCTCACAAATTGTACTGATTCCTGGGGTTAAGATCACCGTGTACGGGGGTGAAAGGGAAGGACTTGTAAAGTGCCGAAATACCAGCTGGGGTGATGACAGCTGCCTGTTTCATACCCACCTCTCCTCTCTATCCAGTCCCCACTATTTTCTTCATTCCTCATTTACCTTCCTTCAGCAATCCCCCTTCTCCTGCTCTGTGTTATTCCTCACTCTGTCCCTCCGCTCTACTCTGAACCACTGAAGAGGATCATTTTCTTCTGAGGAGAGAAACCAGTGGAGACAGGCTTCTCAGCTGGTGCAGAGTTACCTACCTGCCTGAAAAGCTCGTGTTAAGTGGATTGTTGATTTAATACTATTTACACCTGGGCAGGTGTAAATATAGACAAAATTACATGAATGTGGAAAATCAGGGTCACTGCCTTTTGGTTAAGATACTTTTCAGTGATTTTTAATATTTTGGTGTGGATTTACTGATATCTTGTCTGGTTTTTGGCATTTATTGACTTGCTTGTGTTCACTAAATCCAATTTACAGCTCTTCACATGGCCAGAACATAGCAGTAAATCTAGTGCATTAAATCAGTGAGCTGGATTCTGTTCTTTATTAAACCAACAAATCTGGATTAATTCTGGTCTTTGAAAGTGGTGCTATCAAACAAAAGACCAGTTAGCCCAGTGTCTAGAAAATGTCTTTTGATTGCTTGTATAGATGCTTTAAGCTTTTCTTTCCCAAAGCCCAGCTAGAATATCTCTTTGCACAATATGTATCTTTTCTCTCCTTTTCTTCCCCCTCACCCCCACCCCCCTACCCCAAGATGGATATTTATATG
>NW_010318762.1:10171-15742 GCF_000700745.2 Antrostomus carolinensis | reverse complement strand
CTCTTCCAACCCCCACCATTCTGTGATTCTAATACCTTCCACAATGTTTCTAACGAGCAACATTCCTTGCCCCAAAAACACTCTCAATGAAAGCAATAAAAATGTAAAAGCAGAACTGTCAAAGATTCACCTCTAGAAAAGTTGTCAGAACACATGCAAAAATAATCTAGGAAGACCAGTGTGACTCTAGAGAACGTAAAAATTAGTGAGAGAAGGAACCTCTCGATGCCTTAAGAGTATTTTATCACTGCAATAGCCAGGTGCTAAAAAATATTAATAGGCAAAGCTTAAAAAAGTATTTGGAAACTCTGTCAGTCAATCAGCTGCTGGTCATCAAGTGTACAGCTCCTGTAGTCTCATGTTGAGACGTTTCATCCATTTGTCAGTACAACCCATAAAGCTGAGTATCTCTCTGGCCTTGCTGTACAAAGTTTGCTGTATCGAGCAGACAGACCTGAACATTCCATTAGTTAAAACAAGCCACGTGGAAACAAAAGGGCATTTTAGAGATGTGAGTAGCAAGCATCCAAAGTCAGGTGGAAAAATACCTTTTAAATGCAGACATCTGTGTTCACGGAGCAGTGCTACTTCTGGCCGTATTTGATTACAGATAGCTTTGTTTTGTTGCTTTGGATGAAGAGGAGAAAAAACCCAGCAGAGGTAGCAGCCACACACCAACTTTTCACTGTAAACACCAAGGAAGGACCTATGGCGGGAAAGTCTGTTATTGCTCCATGTGAATCCAGCCACACAGGCCTGTAAGAGTGACACTAAAGCAGGCTGTGCTGTCACGAGGCCTTGTTTGCCAGAGCCAGACAAGAAAGATCTGTTATAAAACATGGTGGAATGTTTGTTTTTGTAGTACTGGATTTCCAAAATCCATAGTCTTTTTGTGGCTGACAAGCTCACTCCTTTCTTTGCCTCGTTACTGCAGCTGTCGGAGGTCTGCACCCCTGCCTGGAAAACATGAGTAACGGCGAGAAAGCAATCCTAGCAAAATCTGCATCATTCATGCGTAATCAGACAATGCTTGGGAGATTTACAAAGGAGGGCATGAGGAGGAAAAAACCACAGCGCTGTAGTCATTTGCATTATTTCCAGTTTGGTTTTGGTTTTTTTTGCAATAGTCACTTCTAGCTTTAAAATGTAATGAGTATATATTCCATATGCAGCTTTATACACACTTCAGCGTTACGGGGTTTGAATTCGCATCCCACCGTGACTGAGTAAAACTGGGCAAATAGGCTGTGTGTGTTTATAACACATGCTTTCATTTTGTTTTGGTAATATTATGTACATACATACAAATTAACTTAAAAGCATACTCTGTGTTGTGGCTTACAACTTACCTCAAAGATTCTCTCCATGGTTCGTCCTGGCTGCTTTATACTATTTAGGCCACGCAGAACCTCCTGGGAAGCACCCTAACAATACTGCTGGGAATTCACTACAAATAAAAACAGGCAATCGCTGCTTTACATCACTTAATTTTCTCTGATCCAGCAGGAAGATAGGCAAGCAGTTCAGCTGGAACACTGCAGCTTCTCACAGTTCTTACAAGCAGAGCCATGACTGCTAACATAATCCAAAACATACTTTTGGATGCTCAAAAGCCCATCTTGAGTTTGGGGTAGTCCTGGGTTTGGTTTAGAGCCACCCCGTGCTCACACGTGGGTCCTGCAGCACACACAGGAGCCGACACAGGATAGTCACAATGGAAATCCCAGCTTTATCCATTGGCACGGTGTTGGTGGTCCTCCACGGACAATCCGTGTGGTTCTGCAACATGCTTAAGCCACACACACAAGCCCGACTGTCCAAACACACTGATTGTGTGGTTTTACTACGCTAGTATCCATCCTTTTGGGATCACAAACTTGAGCAAAGGAGCACTGCAGTTCTGCGTGCATGTGACTCAATTTTTACCTGCCTCCGTCTACAAAGTTTCCCCTATACTCAGATTAGATATATTAGTTGCCTACGGTGAGGCAAGTTCTCTAGCTGAGAAATGCTTTTGAATTTGCACTTTTTCAAATAAATTGCACTTTATTACTTGTTGGCACAGAAGTTTTAACACAGCAGTACATCTGTAACGATTTACTTCCTTACCAACAAAGTTCATTCTGATGATGACTGGGTGCTTATAGATCCACTGGACAAAAATGAAAAGTATATTCACAAATGTTATAGTGAGTACAAAAAGGACAACTATCTCCGACTCCTGATGCTAGGAAGAAGGTATTTGAATGTAGACTGTTCTACAAATCCAAAAGAAGGACCATATACAAACTGGGAGCACTTTAAATACGTTTATTCAGCAGCTATTACAATCAGCCTCCAAAAAACTGGAGTCCCCTCTTGTTTCTGAACCGTGTCAAGTGATGAAAATGCCTACTAAAAACATTGAAGCTAAACAGTGCACTCCTTTCTGAGAAACAGACATGTCTAACAGGGATTAATCTCTCTGAAAAGGCAAAATATAAATATATACACTCTAAATTCACAACAACAGTTTAAATTCACTACGTTAATTCTGAAGTGGGATAACGGTGGACAAATCCACATCACGTAAACTGCAGTCATGAAATATCTCTGCTGTCTTCTCCTCAAACCCTATCCAGTTTCGGTTTACATTCTGTGATCTACCTAGCGCAGAGCTGAAATACAGAAGCGCTGAAGTGTTGAATCTCAGGGGCTGTGCACAGGACCAGGAAGTGGGGTGATACTCTGTTCTCTACACGTTGCTCAAGGCATCCACACCAGGAAGAACCTTACCTGTTAGCAGGTAAAAAATACCAGTCAAGTTAAGAACCCCTATGCCCTCAAACAACTAAGCTGTATACTTGCCATTGCAACATTTAAACATATATATTAAAAAAAATTCCAAAATTATAGGTTAAAAAGGGAAGAGCTTAGCTCTACACACACTCCTGTTGACAACTGTGGCTCTTAAGGCATATGGGTTACATTTAAACTGTTCCACAGAGTAAATACCTTGTAGGGCTGTAGTGAGTGTCCACAGCTGCACTCATATGGCAGCAGACAGATTCTTAATGTACCACAGTCATCAATTCTCAATAATGGGAAATTTCTATCCAAGTCTCTGCTAGGGTCAGATCCAACCCTAAGATCTTTTTCCATCAAGTCTGATGGCAAACAGATTTTTGATTGGATCTAGGGAGTTGCTGCATACTTTCTTCAATCCCTAGTGGCATGTAAATAGAATTCTGGAGTGTGTGGTGGAAATTTTAAGAATGAATTAAAGCCTCCTACAAGTCTCAAGTCTTTTACTATGACTAAAACACCCACGTCTAAATACTTACATGCCTCATTCCAACTGATGGAAGCAAGGAGTATGTTCATCTTTGAGTATGAGGGCCAGATTATAAAAGTGAAATGTTTCCTAAAGCATTTTTAGCTTTTTGTCCTACTCTGATAATGAAGAGAGACCATTCTGGTTTTGCTTTTTTTTCAGAAAACCTACTTCTAATACTCAAACTGTGTGGCAGTACTGATTTTTTGTAACACTGTTCACATCTCACTAGTTTGCTGAGTTTTGGGGAGGGGTGTGGGGGTTTTTTGGTGTTTTTTTTTTTAAATCTTCGGAAGCTTTTCTAATTAGCTGGACTTCCGTTACATTTAAAAGATCACACACACAAACCCACATTTTGGGCCAAAACTTAAGACAAGTTTGTCCTTTTGAATAAATCGGTTGCACAGTGTTTCCTTAGAGCCATCTGCATTCTTTCCCTTTACCACCACTCCCTAGGCAAAAGAAACAAAAGCTCTGTCTCACATCTAACTGCTGGAAACTAACAGCTGCAATGCAGTTTACTGCAGTTTCTCTTCTACAAAGAAACTGACAGCATTAGATAATTTACACATATTGGGAAACAGCTAATTACCAGAGGAAATGAAAACTCATTTAGAGTACAATGTAACTCATTAGAGGAATCCTGTAAATTCTCACCATTTTGAATTCCAAGTACCCTCATGTAGGCTTGTAAGTGATCACTAGAGGGCTCCCCAAAACCAGGGAATTTCAAACAATGCACTAAAGAGCAGACTTCTGGCAAAAATTCGAGACTATTCTGATGAGATTTCCCTAACAGAAACTGGGCATTTTGAACAGTCTGGTTATCACGTCTCAGGGAATCATCTACAAAAAGAGAACCCGCTCTCAAGGCCTTTTTACTTTCTAGTCCAGCATTTTGCTTTCTGGGAGTGCCAGACTGCGCTCTTTGCCAGAATACTCTTATTTTCTTTCTTCCTCTAAGAGGATTATAGAAGAAGAGCAGTGAGGAGCTCATTGCTCAAAAGCTATGTGCAACTCCACATGGTGGAACAGAAAAGACATTCACTCTATTGTTGTGCTTTCTTGAATATCAACACATGGTAGAGCACCCAGAACTACCCAATTTGCTCACAGGAGTTAGAGAAAAGAACAGTTACCCTCTAGCAGTTCCAGGCTGGCACCACCTCCTGTGCTGACATGGCTAACTTTATCCTCAGTGTTCCACTTTGCACAGCAAGTAGCTGTATCTCCACCACCTGTAGTACAAACAAAAATCAATGAGACACACATAAAATTAAGATTTTATTCAGCTTAAGGGCCATCATAGCCCTGCTATGGGCTAGTCCTGCTCCCAAATACTCAGCATTAGTACAGACAGCAGTTTTTAAAGCTCTGTCTCCAAGCTGAAGAACAAATGGAAGCATGAGGGAAGCAAAACAATTTGATAGGTATTTTTAACATGGTACTGGCAGGCAGAAGCTTCCTGGTTAGAAAAGAAAGACGAGAACACAAACGAGTACTTACCAATAATGGTGATGGTGCCCTTTCCAGTTACTTCTACCACTTTGTCCATCAGGGCTTTGGTTCCCTTGGCAAACTTGTCCCACTCAAAGACACCAACTGGACCATTCCACACTATTTGCTTGGCCCTTCCCACAACTTCAACAAATTTCTTCACACTTTCAGGGCCACAGTCTAAGCCCTAAGACAAGAGAAGCCACAGATGTACTTACTGCTAACCCTCATCTCAAATCACCAATGTCTAGCTGGGACCCTCAGAAGCTTCCCCCTCACCCCTGGGTATGAAGCCAGGGTTTCTCTGTATGCACTGAATACTGAGGAACAGAGAGATTTACCAGCAGCTGCTGCAGTAGGGTGGAGTCTGGTGAGGTATTATTATCTTCCTAGTACAAAGAAGTAATTTTAAAATCAATGTCAGATGTTCGAAGCCATGGTTACAAACTTTTGCCAACTCTACTTAAATTCCAGTCAAATAAAAGGGATTTCTACTGCATTCAGATCTGAAGGTTTTAGAAGAATTTTGCTGGTTTAATCCAAATCTCACAAAAGCTACTTTAGACTTAAAAATTCAGGACAAACCACAGGGCTTCAATTTAATTAAACCAACACACACTACGCAGCTTGACTGCCTTCACAAACATTGGCAAAGGATCACAATTCCTCACAATTTCTCTTTCTACTGCTTTAAGAGGTGTCCTTCCCACTTCACTGCTGCCTGTTACTTCTTTTAGTCCCTTGCTTATTAAAACCTACCA
>NW_010318762.1:9775-10155 GCF_000700745.2 Antrostomus carolinensis | reverse complement strand
CCCAACCAGCAGGAATGCCTGAAGCCACTGTGGCTTCCCCTGTCTGTGCATGCTCATCAAATTTGTCTGCAGTGATGAAGTCAACAGGCAGAGTAATCTTCACACCGTTCTTCTCCGCTTTGGCCATCAGGTCCTTGACAATTTTTGATCCCTCTTCATCAAACAGAGAGTTGCCAATCTAGAGAAATTATTTGGGAAAAGTTAGAGGCGTTTGTTTAGCTACTGGTCATTACAGAAGAGAACAGCAGCAGTCAGGCCAGACTGTGAGGGTGCCGGAGCCCTGGGACAGGCTGCCCAGAGAGGGTGTGGAGTCTCCGTCTCTGGAGATGTTCAAACCCGCCTGGACACTTCCCTGTGCAACCCGGTGTAGGGGACCTGCT
>NW_010318762.1:0-9765 GCF_000700745.2 Antrostomus carolinensis | reverse complement strand
GGGGCTGGACTGGATGATCTCCTGAGGTCCCTTCCAACCCCACCATTCCGTGACTCTGTGACTGCTCAAGACAGCAATTCTAGAAAGACTGTATTCCTAAAGCACCTAGCTAGACACAGGCAGTAATCTGATTTTTGCAAAGTGATTGCCAAGTAACTTCTCAGTGCTCCCTACTCTTGCAGAGAGTTGAGACAGATAGTTCTCAAGATCAGAAGAAACAAGGGAAATTTTGATTGTATTCTTTACTAGGAGCAGACACAGAATTGCTCTTTTCATACCTCCATGTTGTTGATCACTTTGAGGAAGGTGAACGCCATTCCACCACCAATGATCATCTCGTTGACCTTGTCCAACATGTTATTGATCAGCTGGATCTTATCCTGAACTTTGGCTCTGGCAAGAGAGAAGGAAAAAGAATGAATAATGTAGCCACTGCCCAAAACTCCTCAGACAGAACTTACTCTCTAGTAATCTTTAGTCAGACAGCATGAAGCCTCACAAGGACTTCTTGGATCGAAGCAGAATTAAGCAGCTGCTATTCAGCAATGGCAATGTTGTGACTGTGGCATGTCAAGGGAGATGAGAGAGAATGATCCAACAAAGGAGTTGTTGGAAGTGGGCAGAAAGGGCATTTGGCAACTTAGCAGGCCAGCATTAAACATCAACTTACAAGAACATTATTCAGCCCTCCCATATTTTTCCTATTTAAATATAAACCTTGTTTGGCACTTTAGAGCCTGATTTCCCTGACTGTCCAGCAAGGCAGAGCAGAGACCAGAGTACTGCCACTCACAACCTCTGTCCAACCCTGTAACCCCTCCAGGTCTGTCACCCCCTCGCACTCACAGTAGTTTCAAACTACTGGGATGATCTGTGATACGGAACTGTCCTGCTCAAATGCAGATGACTGCTTTTGGCACAAGATGCAAATGATAATGAACTGAACTGGTAAAGCAGCACTGATCCACAGCAAACCCTGTGGGGCCCATCTTGCAGCTCCAGGCAGAGTGAGATGTGAAGGTGAATTAGATCTTTGTTTCTTTCCCTTGCACATATCCTGCTTCTGGCAATGAATTACTTTCCTGCAATTGGTCTTTCTTTACCAACACATTTCATTTGCATTTTACTTGTTAGTACAGTTGTTCTCAGTCCATCTTCTAGGCCCAGTTTTGTTGTATGTAAGCAGCAGCAAACCTGCAGCTAGACCACACGCAGCTTCCAAGTGTGACTTCCCTCTGGTACACTTGAGCAAGAATTGCTCAATCTGCCATCCCTCCCAGGAACCAGCTGCACTGCCAGTGCAACAGTGGTGTTTTCAAAGAGATCATTATATTTTCTGGCTCTGAACTGTTCTCAGAGCTCCTCCTGTGACTCCCAAAGATGCAGTCGGCATTCATCTACCCTCTTCCAGTGTAATGGCTTTAAACTGGAAGAGGGGAGGTTTAGATGAGATGTGAGGAAGAAATTCTTTGGTGTGAGGGTGGTGAGACACTGGCCCAGGTTGCCCAGAGAAGCTGTGGCTGCTCCTCCCTGGAAGTGTTTCTCGGCCAGGTGGGATGAGGCTTTGAGCAACCTGGTCTAGTGGAAGGTGTCCCTGCTGATGGCAGGGGGGTTGGGACTGGACGAGCTTTCAGGTCCCTTCCAACTGGAACCAGTCTGGGGTTTTGTTCTATGATTCATCAGTCCTTGGCCACACAATTAGTTCAGTATCAAGTACCTAGACTGTGACACACTGGTCACTCTTGTTATGCACCTCTCAAAAAATTGTTTTGTTCCCACTGGATTTACAACACTTCCAGACTTTACTAATAGGCCTGATATTTAAGTTTTGGCCATCCTAGCTGCTGCTCTAACTCAAACACCTGATAAGGTAACTAACACACCTTCCCTTGGTGATACACCTGCAACTTCCATCAAAGGCAATGAGGAGTGTATAGCACTTATTGATGGGTCACCTGCAGCTGTAAAGCTTGGAAGGGTACTAATAAAAAGACAAAAAGCATTGTTCAGTATAACCAAGGTCACAGAAGAAGTTTAAAACTTTATGTGAGAACTGAATAGTACTTCTTAAAACCATTTATGGGTGCAAAGAGCAGGAATACGCCACACACTTCTATCAAGAAGACAGGAATGTTGCAGTGTCCCAGCTTTGTGTTACTTCGCAAAGTATTTTAATTCACTGACGTACACTGTCAGAGAACTACAGTGCTAAACTGGGTCCACATGTGGCAAAAATCAGCAGCAACGGGAAATTATTTCTACACGCAGGAGTCACTTGGTTTTGCACCTTCAAGTTTCTCTGCACACTAGCTGCTGCAGCAGAGCCATCCAGCTACAGTAGATCACCACTGCATAACGACAGACCGTGTCAACTTACACAGTGCTGAGCCTGCAGGATGCCTGTACTCTGAACTGTGGAGGAAAGGTCACTGACAGTGTTTCAGGGCCATCATGTATATCTAACAGCTCTTCTGGTTCATCTGTACAACAAACTGCTGTGGACTATCTCAATTTGGGGAATGTAAGAGGTCAGGAGATACGATGAGCAGACCCTGGTAGTATCATCACAGGAGCAGACGTAGTCAGTTAGCTGCTCCCTAATCCACATTTTACAGAGATGTCAGGATTTACCTATAAATCTGAGCTGTAGGTCGAGTTAAAAGGAAAGCAGTTGTTTGAAACAAGCCAAAATAGCCTTTCTTACAGAGGAGTTAAAGAGAAATACAGAGTTGATATGTTCTTGAGTCTTACCCTCCAAGAATTGCTAAGAAGGGTCTCTCTGGACTCTCCAAGGCCTTAGCAAAATAATCCAGTTCTTTCTTCATCAGGAAGCCAGCAGCCTTCTGAGGCAGATTGACACCTACCATGGAGCTGCAGAATAAAAGCAAGAGTGAGGAAAGGAAAAATTTTCTGTCAGTACAGGTCCAAACGCCCCTGTGTCTCACAGCATTATAAAGCCAATCCTTTAGTCAGCTGCAGCAATGAGAATAGTTACTACCTGCCTGAAAACAAACACAAGGTCTTTGTTTTCCTAGTTGACAAGATGGCTGTGTGTGCTTACTTTCTGAGACTGTTTTTGTACAGACATAATAATATGCAACACATTTATAGTGTTACCTAGGGACAAATAAGCATAGCAAGGGCAGAGATGTCTTCCTCCAGTAACACTGGATTATGAAACCAAACTCAAAGAGGACCACTAGAGTTTGTAAGTACACATAGTTAAACACACTCCATGAGAATAATCAATCTGGAGCTATTAATCTTTTGGAAAAGAGGTCTGCTGTTATTGCAGGACAATTCATACAACTTCTAAGCAAGTAACTTCTATTTTCAAAGCCTAAAAAGTCAATTCAAGTCTTAAGAAATTTCAGCTGCCTCCTGTTCCAGAGGCAAACGTGAAAGAGCATACACTGTTGACACCTACCTCCACTGAATCATTTACTCAGGAGCAAACACAGCAGAATAATAATGGTATAAGCCCTAAAAGATGTTAAAACTCACTGAGGGCAAAGCTGTGTGTGTTTGCGTGACAGACATTATCCTGCAGTTCTGCCTGTGGAAGGAAAATGGACACATACCTGTGAGCTCGGTGGGCAGTTCCAAAAGCATCGTTGATATAGACATCCCCCAGTTTAGAAAGAGAGGCTCTGAAAGCCTCTACTTTTGCAGAATCAGCCTTGATCTAAAAAGAGGAAGAATGACAAGTTTGTGCTATTCAGGTACACAGAGTTGATCCTGACACTGAAGTCAAAGTCAGCAATTTGACCTGTAAACCCAAATCAAAGAAAGGTTGACCGGAGAAACTCATCAGTTCATCCTGTGGGTCACTGTATTTCATATGCTCTTTCCTAGTCTGGTAGGAGCAACAAAAAGTTTTAAATTCCACATTAAACTCCCCAAGACTGCTATTACAGGCCTGAGCACTGTTCCCACTTCAAGTTTTTAGTCCATCAAACAGCGCAGGAATGAACTGCAGCAGTACCAACCCTACAGCCTCTTCCAACAGATTTCCTGTTTTGTGTGGTGAACAGATAACACAGAAAGGGTGCACAGAGACAAGGCAATGATGAGATGAGACTAAACAAACTCATTCTCGCTTACTGAACAAAGAAAGTGTGGTCTCCAAGTGCCACAAGTAAAAGGATGAGCTCCTGAAGGATTGATTAAGCAACTGCATTGAGGATTAACTTATAAATAGCCTGCACATTAAACAGATGCTGCAGTGAAAAGCAGCCAACATCGGAAAGCTGGAGATAAGCTTAGCATGTAGTGGGCAAGAACACAGGCGTTTCTGTTAAAAGACCTTTTCTCCACCCTCCAAGCATCCTACCAAATCCTTGTGGGATGGCTCATGCAGTTCAGTTTTCTTTCCTGCCATGAAAAGACAGCAGAACTCACTTGGACAGTAAGTGACTGCTCAGACCTACTTTACAGCCACTTGCTCTTAAAGAACAGCCCAGACGGGCAGTCAGGCGATCACCTCTCCAAGCACCTTTCTGCTTTAGCAGCTCACCATCCCAATCGAGGCTTCTGCTAGCGCCCAGATGTAACAGCACGGGCACGATGGCAGGAAGGTGCTCTAATATATGGCAGATGGGTTCAGTGCGCCTTTGAGTGCCCTTTTATTCCCACAGCCTGACCAGAAGACAAGACAAAGGGACGACACAGAACAATGCTGTAAACTGCTTCTTCACTTGGTAAATTGCCTGGCTTTCCACAAAGAGATTAAATGCTCCTGTTAAAACCAGTAACATCTGTAAGCAGAACACATGAATGAAGGAACCAGTGCCACTTGACCTCCTTTGGAAAGCCACAGTTTCTAAGCACCAGTTAGTAATCTGCAGTCTTATACTGCATCACTATTTCCATAGCACTGACTTTCACCTCTGTTAGGATGAGCAGCAGGTCTGTCAACAGCAGCTCTCCTGTCGTGCTGAACTGCAGTGCATGCACCCAGCTAACTCATCTGAGAATTACAGTAATGCACAAAACCAAGGGGCTATTTCCCAAAGCAAATTGAATTCTTGCCCCACTCTTCTCCTGCCAACAAAGTGGCTTTCAGTGGCACACCATTCTAGAAGTGAGTAATTCCAGACTTGCTCCATTTCTCACTGCCATCTCCAAAGGCTTACTAGTTCCCTGGGCTACTTTTCTAAGCTACTGGAGTCCTGTGTCAGCCCATAAAGGGCACCACACCATCGCAGCATTCCCCTCCACGCACTGAATCTGAAAGGAGCCAAGGTCTGCGTAAAGTCAACGGGGTCACCATCGCTAAGAAAAGCAGCTGTCTGGAGCAAGCACTCTTCCTGACCTTCAAGGAAATGTCAGAGGTGCAAGGCAGCCTGGTTCTAGATGAGTACTCTGAAGAGCAGATAGGCTTACAAAAGGGTTTGATAATCCCTATGCTGCAGAACGTTTAAACGTTATATTAAAAAAATCAGCCAGCTAACCAAGAAAGAAGTGTCATTCTTATGGCCCCAGTGGCAATACACTTTCTCCAACAGACCTTGTTTTTTGTTTTAGACGTCCCAAAATAAAGCTGAGTAAGCAACAACCAGTTTCCTGCACAGTCTTACTTTGCTCCTTTTCCCGTCTTTTACACATTACACCACCTTGGGCAGAGTCACCTACAGCCTTTCAATTAAACTGTTTCACCTTGGAAATTCAATCTGTTTGACTTAAACTTTTGCATGGTGTGGTACAAACGATCGGACATGTTAAACTCAGGATCTCTGACATCCTTGTGAGAGCAAATTAATGAACAGCATTTTAGATAGGCTGCTAGCTCCTTGTCAATCTGCAGCAAATAAGGGAGTAAGACCAGAGCAGGCATGCACAAAAGCTAGACTTGAAGTTTCACCTTGTTCCCTGAAGCATCCTTCCCTTTCCCTTCTTCTTCTACATGGAATCGGAGGTTCTCTAGCAGGATGATGGAGCCAGCTGCAGGGTTAGCACAGGCTGCCTCCACCTCAGGACCAACACAATCCTTCAGGAATAAGACCTCCCTGCAAACACAAGATGTACACTGTCATCCCAACAGTGACTCTTCCTTTTAGAAAGGAAAGCATCCAGGCCTGCTGACAGAGAGGGCCTGATGCATGCTGGACTGCTCTTCTACTTCACCTGCCCATGAGTGATTTAAGCTCCACAGCTACTGGGGCCAAGGAGAACTTTTCTGGCATGGGAACACCATCTGGGCGACCCAGGTGACTCATCAAAACCACGGACTTGGCTCCATGATCCAAGCAGTGCTTGATGGTAGGAACAGCCGCCTTGATTCTGTAACAGCAGAGAAGAACAAATGAAAAAGCATTCAAGGAGAGTTTACCAGGCAAGCAGATGTAGTGACCACTTATACAACAGCCCTAGGAGTTGTCCTTCAAAACAAAAGAAACCCAGCACAAGAGCAGGGCGGAACAATGACTTAAGAAGTCCATCCTACCTGTGGCATTCACATGGTTCAGCCACCTCTCATCAAAAGATAGCAGGGCATCACCACCAGGAGTCTCCAAAAGGGACACTGGGCTTCTTAGCAACCTAGCCTTGCTAGAACAAATGTCTAGGAGCCTAGCCACCTCCCACAGAGCACAGCTTTCCCTGTGGAGCTAACCCAACCTACCTGTCTCCTAGGGACTGTGACAATCCTGAAGCATGGTCCAGAAAGCATCAACAACATTCTCTGTCCCAGCACGTTCTCATATGTTTCACTGCTCTCTTCCATGCAACGCAGGACACGGAAGAAAATGCATTTTGTAATCTAAATTCTGCTGATTGCTTGGAGCCAAGAACTACCAGGACACACCTGAACGTTACCAGGCTTCCTGGTTTAGTCTGTGATCCTGAACCAATACAGAAATGATGGGAAAGTGGAGCAGTGAGTATAGTGTGGCAAACAAAACTGGCATCTGCCTGCAAGTGACAGACAAGCAAGACATTTGATATCACCGTTTCTAAACCCTGTGTCTTCGTATGCTGCACTAGAACAATTATTCTAGCATAAGCAAACAAGTTCACACAATGGCAGGGTAACCAGGAGGCAGAAAGTCTTTTGGATAGTACCAACAAATATAGCAGATTTTCATACACAGCCAGAGGGACGTGTTTGTGAAACGGCCAGAACATTTCAACCATATTTAAAGAATGAAGTCCAGAATCTGCACAAGGAAGAGACTTTTTCTATGTGCTTTCCACAGCAGCTACGGTGAGAAGGCTTGTAGCTAGTGTAGCTTGCTAATAGCTACAGGGATTTTAATTGTTGGACTTTCTCTGAGACACTTAATATTCTGGTATGAGTAATGACAGCTTCATCATGGTAGCATTCCAGGTACTGCTAACAGAGCTGGGCTAAAATCAGAGAGAAAACAGACTTCAGGGCTTCAATCTGGGATGGAAATTATGGCTCACCTTTGATTGTTGGTTATTTTGTGATCCTTCATTGGAACATTGAAGTCAACCCTAAAAAAAAGAAAAAAAAATTAAATACACAACAAATTTATTTTACAAAGAATGAGGGACCCAGCCAGTAAAGGTACTGGCTAGAACAGCAATGTTGCAATTAGAGTAAGTTCTTTAGCTCTGCTTTGTACACAAGTTCCATTTTGAAATCAGTACGTTATTAGCCATTTCTGCTTTTAATAACAGAACATAAACGGAGAACAAACATCTGCTAGAATGAGCCTGTAAAGCTACACCACCAATACAAGATTGAACAAGCTCCCTGACACCTTTTCACTTTAAACAACGTGCTCTCAGATCACCAACTAGGAGCTTCCAAGGGAAAGGAAGCGAATAATGGAAAGTGACACTGCGTTCTCTAATGAGGCCTCTAAAATACCTGGATGGACTAGCAGGGCAAGCAGGCAGGCTGAAGGAACCTGTCCAGTTATTGCCTACAACTTCAAATTCCCGTTCTCTGCAGCTCTCATCTCTCTCAGTCGAGTGCTGTGGCCTATCACATTCCCACTGGAAGACTTGCCATGGACCTAGAGGTAACTTCCCTGCTGGTGCCAGCGGAGGGGATGGAAGGGAGGAGTTTCACCAGCCATTTCTCACTAGCATACCTTGTGCCCATGTGCTGACGAGCAGCAGCAGGAAGCTGTGTTGCGTAACAGCAAAGGCAGAAATTACTCACAGAGCTCCGGAAGGGAAGGGAATGTCTCACTGACTAACAGGGTATCAGAATGAGGAAAGTGAAATATGATTTTACAGTTTACCCTTCAGCATTCTGTACCTACAGCAAAGAACAAGAAAACTCAGGAGTTTGCCTGAATTCTCTTGCAGCCTGCTCAGCCCAAGAAACTGATAGAAAGAATGACAAAAGCTGCCAGCAAAACAGGAATAGCTGAGTACAAAAAAACTGAACTGGCAGCCCCACAGTACAGTGGATTAATTATAGAAAGGAGAAAATAAAAGTACCATTATCATGCTATTATTCTAAAATAAAAGAATAAAAGAATAGTTTGTTTTACAAAGCCATCAGAGATATAAAAGAAAGACTCGGTTCACCCTTCTTTCCCACTGCAGACAACTGAAACCTGAGCTCCCCTTGAACCCCCTTCTCCCCATTCCCAGCTTCTCTTGCAGCTTCGGCACTAGGACTGGAAGATAAGCAGGTTATGAGTGTGCCAAAATCACAATGAATATGAGGAGGAAAAAAAAGAGATATTGATTTTAGTAGTACTGAAAGCACATGGTGACTCTTTTCAGGGAAATGAGATGGAAGCAGGAAGCACAAAGATTGGCACGTCACCCCGTTTCACTTGGGTTTAGTAGCCCATCGTGGAATGGCAAAGACAGATGTACATGCATTAACTATCAGAGACCAAGAGCTGGCTAACCCGAAAAACTGTTCTCTGTAACACAACTCAGAAAAGGAAAAAAACAGTCAGCAAAAAAAACAGTTGTTGTAGAGATAAAAAGATCTTTTGCTGTACCACATTTAGGAAGCACATGCAAATTCTGAGCTAGCTTCTTCAGTGCTCATTATGGGGGCTAGTTTCTGGTAATCAAATTTCTAGGGAACTACTTCAAAATAAGACAGAGAGACAAGATAAAAAGAGAAACTTGTCTGACTTGGGGGAAGAGAAGTTACAAGTTTGTTATACCTGCTGACTTACCAAGCAAGGTTACAGGCACATACTAGTCATTATGGTGACCTTGGACAAAGAATCCCACAGTAAGAGTATTTAGAGCAGGATGTATCATGATGTTTCTCAGTACCCTTATCCCCAAGTATTTGGCAGCAATTCCAGCCTTAGGCCTTGATGTTTTATAAATAAGCTACAAATTCCTATTTTAAGAGTTTTACACCCGGAATACCTACAACTGGACTCGTACTGCAACAAGCAGAGTTACTGTTTTATTTGGGTAGCTGGCCAGGGCCCTGTTTTCACTTTTTTATTGTAACATTTTTTGGATTTGCAGGAAGGAAAAAAGGAACTGGGAAATAAGCTTGGGTTTGTTTTCGTTTTGGCTTTCTTTGTCTGTAGTGCTCCCGAATAAGGGCGGGCAGAGTGGCCAGCTTCCCCCCGAGCAGCCCGGGGTGCCGGGGCACAGCCCCCGCCCTTTCGGCTCCCCGGGCGAGCGCCGGGCTGGGCGAGGCCCGCAGTGACACCCTTCCCTGTCCGTCCTGTCCTGTCCTGTCCTGTCCCCCCGGGACACAGACACCTTTCTCACGCCGGTGCTCAGGACGCGCGGGGCCCGTCCCACGGTCCGCGCACGGAAAAGTAAAATATTAAAAAAACCCAAACCCGAAGGAAATCC
>NW_010318761.1:0-776 GCF_000700745.2 Antrostomus carolinensis | reverse complement strand
CCTGGTTGAAGCCCGTGGTGCCTCCCCCAGCATTCTATGAAAAGTAAAAAAAAAATTTAAAAAAATTGAAAAAAAAAATCATAAAAATAAAACCGAAGAAAACTGTTGCTGGTATTTTTATATTCTTGGGAGAAGGAGCAGGTGCATGGGGGATGAGAAGGGTCAGGGGGAGATCCCCCAAACAAGCAGAGGCTCAGCCCCAAAGTGCCTGAGAGCTGTTGCTGTTTCACGTTCAAGTGCTTTGCAGGCTGGAGGGCAGGGCGGTCAGTCACAGCGTGCAGTGTCTGTCAGTGCCACGCCTGTCCCAGGAAGCCTCGTGAGCATCTGCAGGAGTGGGAGAGCAGATGCCCTGTAGCACAGAGGGGAGGAAAGGGGCAAATACCATAACACCACCTGGGGATCACCAGTGTATCACTCGTCTGTAGATAAGCCACTTGCATCTGCTCCACTCGGATATGCTGTTTTCTTCTGAACATACACGCAGACTGGCTTTCAGTCCCTACTCTCCTGCCTCGAAGATGCCAGCTCTGCTGCCTTACTTCTTTTTGAAAAGAAATAAGTTGTTTTTTTTTTTTGAGTTCTCTCTTTTGAAATCTCTCATTTCTTTTTGAAATCTCTCTGCAGCGACTCCCTGCTGCCACTGTCCCTTTTCCTCCCCGCGGGGCCCCCCTCCTGCCACTGTCACAGCCCCGCTGCCACATGCAGACATGTAGCAACCCCCGGGGTTTGCTCTGGGACAGAACAGACCCCCGAGCGCTGCCCAGGGTGGCGGTGCT
>NW_010318760.1:0-3197 GCF_000700745.2 Antrostomus carolinensis | reverse complement strand
ATCCCTGCCACCTGCATTACAGCTTTCCCAAACTTTTCTCCCTAGCCATCATCTTCCCAGATCTCCAACAGATCCACTGGCAAGCTCTGCAGGATGGTTCCTGGGGCAAAGCCCACGTGGGCTCATCTGCTAGAGACTCCAGAATTAACCAGAGGGTTGAGTGTTGGTCTGACAGCCCTGAAACCTCCACAGGCTTGGTGGAGGTGGGTGTGAGCTACTCTACAGGCATAGGACATGGGGGGAAACCAGGGGACCTTTCCTGGGGAGCAGATGGGCAGTGCTCACCTCTGATGTTCCTAGGCAGGTCCAAATAGATCCTGGGAAAGCTCCCCTCTCCTTTCAGAGAGATTTCTTCTGGTTCCAGGTGACCCACTTGGATCTGGAAAGTCCTGTAGAAGACTCCAGGCACTCCTGGCAGGTAATAGGCTTTCAGCACTTGCTCCTTGCCAGGTCCAACGTGACCCTGCAGAGCGTGGGAGAAGAGGGAGGGAATCAACCAAAGAGGCTTTGCTGGAGGGATGGCTCAGATGATAGACACGCTGAGAAGAGAAAGCAGGTTCTCCAAGATATGAAAGTGTCAGACAACATCACCTTCTAGCTTTCTTGTATCCAAAAGCTCAAGTCCCCTACCCCAGGGTGCAGTATGTCCTTCAGAGGGCTCGTAGGGATGTGTTCCCACAGCTCAGACTGCCCTCTGCTCATCACGAGCACAGCTCTTCTGCTGGCAACGTCTACTCTCTGTGAGCATGAGCCAGGCTGAATAAATAGAAGCTCTTTTGTTGGCCACTCTGGAAGATGAGTGAAGTGCCCACGCTCTCAGCAGGGCCAACAGCTCCTCTCACAGCACATCAGTGGTTCCCAGGCTGGTGTCGAGGGACCTGACCCCTTTTTAATGACCCCAACTAAACATCTCCTGCCTGCATGGTTACACCCAGGGTGCACGAACCCATCCAGACCCATGGTGACCTGCAAACATGTATCTCTGGAAATGGTGGAGCACAGAGTAGGACAAGATCCAGGGAGGAAGGTGTTGCTGGGAAGGGCACCTCCTCCCTGGGCTTCCAGAAGGGCTGTCCAAGCCCCAGGCTGGGCTCACACCAGTTAGGTTGACAGCAAATACAAGCAGACAGCA
The DNA here is from genome assembly GCF_000700745.2 of Antrostomus carolinensis. Lineage (NCBI taxonomy): Eukaryota > Metazoa > Chordata > Aves > Caprimulgiformes > Caprimulgidae > Antrostomus > Antrostomus carolinensis. The sequence goes on along the minus strand of NW_010318760.1, from coordinate 2,065 downwards.
ACATGGGTGACAGGACAGAGCCACAGCTCTTCTCAGCTCATTGGGCTGGACCCTCAGCTCCTTGCTCCCCTCCACGCTGTGAGGAGAAGCTGCTCCTGCCACTTGTCCCCTGAGCCCTTACTCCAGCACACAACACAGCTGCAGCGCGAGTGAGCCCTGCCGGGGCCGATGACACCGTCACAGCAACAACGGCGCGGGTGCAAGCAGAGCTGTGTCTTTGGGAGCTGGCAGGAAGAGGGCATCAGCGTGTCAGCCCTTGGAGGAGATGGGCACGGGGACATGTGAAAGCCATTTGGCTTCCTCTGACCATTGCAAAAAGGGACAGAGATAGGAACGCTGCTTCGGCTCAGACATCCATGCAGAATGGAGAAGCTGAGATGCTGCAAGCTCCTCGTCTTGCTACTCCAGCCCTGCTCCTCCCTGGCCACCTCACTCTCCTGCGGAGCAGCAAAGCTGGACTGAGGGACCACTACAAGGTCCTTACAACTTCTGACAAAAGAGCTTCAGGCCCAAGCAAGAGAGTGTGTAAGAGTCACCTGGTTAGTGCTGGCAGGGTTGGTTATGGGCAGGGACAAGGAGTAGGTCCCATCCGATCACATAGCCTGGGTAAGGTGACCCTCAGGACAGCCTGCACCGTCCGGTTCCAGTTCCAGCACAACCTGGGAGCTCAGCAGCGGGGGGCAGAGATCTACCGAGGCACTCGGGCCCCCCGCCCGTGGCTGCTCAATGACAGCACAGCCACTCGCTGCAAAGGCCGTGAGGGGAGTCTAGCAGGACCACGCTTGCTTGACCATCTCTGTTCTCCAGCTGTTACAACCCTGTCTCTCCTGGTTGCTTCTACGGTTCTTTTTCTTGTTTGTTTTTTTCTTTTTTTCCCCCTTTTCCCCCATGCCCTGGTCTCAGCTGGGACAGAGCTAATTTTCTTCTCAGTAGCTCGAACAGCGCTGTGTTTTGGTTGCAGCTGGGATTTGGCGTGAGAAGAATGTTGATCACATACTGATACCTCTGGTTGTTACTGGGAAAAAAACAAGGACTTCCCAACTCCCCATGTTTTGCCAGTCTGCAGGCACAGCAGAAACTGGCAGAAGGAGGGAGGGGACAGTAAATCAGCAGATCCAAGTGAGCATTTAGATGTGTCAATGGGATATTCCGTATCATATAAGGTCATGTTTGGAATATAAAGAAGAGCTGGTGGAGAAAAGGGGCTCTCGCTCTTCTGGGATTGCAGTTTCAGGTTCAGGGACCCTTTTTGCTCCTCTGGGATTGCTGTCGGTGGACGGTGAGCACTTGTACTGTGCATCAATGATTTATACATTTTATTATTAGCATTATTATTAGCATTATCACTTTAAATTTATTTTATTCCAATTATTAAATTGTTCTTATCTCAACCTATGAGCCTCCTTATCCTTACCCCTCCAAGTCTCTACCCCGTTCCCCGGGCAGGGGGGTGAGCGAGCGGCTGTGTGGTGTCTGGCTGCCGGCTGAGTTAAACTACAACACCCCAGAACCCTCTGTGGGGCAGCCGGACACAGGCCCAGGGTTAATCACTTGTACTACCTCCGTACTCACCGTGCTGGGCAGGACCAGGGGCACACCAGGCAGGGGGCTGTCTGCAGTGGCCATGCTGGGGTTTAGCACCACGTAGGTGAATCCCATCTTCCCGCTGTTCTGCAGGGTGACCTCTGCTTCGATGACTTCAGTAAACAGCTGAAGAGAGGACAGAGGAGTGGGAAGTTGAAGAGACAGGGATATTGGGAATCTCCTTCTGCTTTCATTGGGAGGAGAGCAATGCAGGAGAGAAGCAAGGGCAGTTGACTCTTCTGGGTCAACCCGGGGAACCCACAGCCACAGGGGACCTCTTGGCCCTCCGTAAGAGCAGATATTGATAGCAGCACGCAGAGGGGCAATAGCAACCGCGTAAAGGTCAGCAATAAAGAAACTGAAGAAGAAACAAGCCCTCTGCACCTTCAGGTGTCACCTAAGAGTGAGCTGAAAGAGAGGAGGAGGCAGCGAGGCATTGCAGAAGGCATCTGCCGAAAGAGAGGTGGCGAAAGGCGCATTT
>NW_010318759.1:16340-21285 GCF_000700745.2 Antrostomus carolinensis | reverse complement strand
CTTCACACTGACCGACTGACTGACACCCTCACACTGACACCTTCACACTGACACCTTCAGACTGACTGACTGACACCATCACACTGACTGACTGACACCCTCACATTGACACTGTCACATTGACTGACACCCTCACACCGACTGATACCCTCTGACTGACTGACACCCTCACACTGACCGACTGACTGACACCTTCACATTGACTGACTGACTGACACCCTGAGACTGACACCCTCACACTGACTGACACCCTCACGCACTGACACAGCCTCACAGACCCTCACACACTCTGACACACGCATAAACTCCCGAGCTGACTGACACTCTCACACACACACACTCCCATGCACGCTGGCAGGCTCACACAGGCTGACAGACACCCTCACACATGCTGACACACACGCTGACACACTCAGAGTCACTAACCCTGGCACAGCAGGCACGTTCAGGGGCAGTTACACACTCACAGACACAGTCAGACACACAACCCCCAGCACAGTGTGACCCTTGTTGCCTGCCCACAGCCAGGGTCACAGGCACAGTGTAGCACTTACACCAGTGTCCTGTGCTGCCTGTGCTCACGCTGGCAGGCAGGCACAATCATGGGCCCTGACGTGCTCACACTTTGCTTGTGCTCTTGCACACTCACTTACACACTCACTAGCCTGTACACTCACGTGCTTCTCGGGCTTATATGCTGGTTTATTTGCTCACGTGCTTGTAGGCGCTTAGGTGTTCATGTCGTACACTCTGAGGCACTTACATGCTCACACTCATGCTGATGGGCTGACACGCTTGTGCCAACTTGCAGGCGCTCACACATGCACTCACATGCTTGTGTGCTCCTAACCAAGAGCATCCCTCACACGTGCACACATTTGCACTCTCCTACACGCACACACACTCGTAAGCACTTACACACCCCAGTATTTCCTGTTCCTGCCCGGGTGTACACCTGGCAGCACGCTCACTACTCACAGATGCTTCCTCACTGCGGGGTGTCTCTTGCTGCCTGCTCACGTGCACGCTGTGGGCACACTCACAGTGATACACACCCCACAGTGTCCCTCGTTGTCTGCCCTTCACACACACTGCGTGCACCCTCATACTCCTGCACCCACGTCCCTCACCGCTTCCCACCTCGCACACTCACACACGCTCACGTGCGCCTCCTCATACCCAGCGTGCTCTAGTGCTCTGCCACGTCGTGCTCACGTCGTGTTGTCCTGTCTGTGCTGCCCACCACGCTTTTGCACGGTCACAGGTACAATCCCACCGCTGCATCGTCGCGTCCTCGCTCCTGCCACGTGCCTGTGGTGTGCACAGACATCCACGTGCGGTCAGACCCGCGCGTCACAGTTCCCATCTTGCCTGTTCCTTCCACGCACATCTTTCTCCACTCACACCAACACATTGCACAGTCCCTCTTGCACACTCGTGCACACCTCTTGCACGTACACACACCTTCCTCAGCCTCTCGCAGGTGTGTGTACGCACAGCCCAGCACGTCACTGAGGATCCCACTGGCTGCTTCTCTCTCACACACGCGCTTACACCAGGTTTACCATTACACTGCACACACACACTGACACACCAGGGAGGCTTCCACCACCTGCCACTCATGCAGACGCACTCTGCAGAGTCCCTTTTCTCTTTACCCGCACAAAGGGTTATCTGCCACCTCTCCAACATCTTCTTTGCAGTCACCTCTCTCACAAGTGGCCGCTGCTCTTTGAAACACACACGTACATACCCAAGCAATGGTCACCTGTTGCCTTTATGAGCCTGGCTCTCCTGAACCCACACATGCCACAGGATCACCCTCTGCCTGGCCTGTCTTTACAGAGCAGCGTTCCCTCCTGCTTCCAGCACGTGTAACCGAGTCATATCTGCTTCACACTCACACCTCTGCAGGGCATCAGCCACCTTTTGCACGTGCGAGTGCAGCGTGGTTACCCACTCTCAGATCCTGCACAAGTCTGCACCTTCGGTCACGCACACAAGTGACGGAGCCACCTGGTACCTGACAGACACACGGACATGCTCGAGGGCTGTCTGTTACCACGAAGCCCTCTGTCTCACTCACACAGGTGTATATACCTGTAGAGATGGAGCTACACGTGCTTCCCCCACACCCCAGCCTCGTGTTAGCTCCTCATCAGTACATGGATTTCACAAAACTGTTAATTTCTGTGAGTTCCCTCCTCCACTTTCTCACACACAGAGAGACACATCCTTTCCCTCAGCACCTTCATCATTCATTGATCCCAATCTCAGTGCTGTTTCACACTTTTCAGTCGCTCACACCATAGAGCCACCTGCCCTCCAGCGTGTTCACTCACACACTGCCACTGCCCTGCACATCACAGTGCCACCCTCACCTGTGACAAACACGGTCAGTGCACCCATGTGCAGCACAAAGCACATGGTTAGAGGTTTCCCCTCCAAGTGCTGCCCTGCGTTATCTCCACGGTGATGTGAGCTGGCCACAGCTCTGCCAACCCCTACCCCATCTCACCAGGGGCTGTGTGACCTGACGTGTGCCACCCGTTTGTCATTGCACCCTGGGGCTCTGCCATACCTGCGTACCGATAGCGCTGGCCCAGCCCTCCAGAGAAGGAGCCTGCCACCTCCTTCTGCCCTGCTCCGCGTAGTGAACGACGCTCAGTTTGTTGCTGTATGTTTCTGAGTGGCTTTTGTCCTTCTGTGAAAGCTCCCTGTTCTCTGAAATTCATGCTGTCTCTTGGGTTCCACTTTGCAGACTGTTGAGCCTGGTTCATGCATGCCTGCTGGTTTTGAGTGGCATCGACCCTCTTAAATGAATCTTCTTTTTGAAGTGTAAGGGTAAAATACTTCTCAATCATGTTTTAACTGCTGAGGGTGACATTGACACATATATTCTCCTTTTTGTAGATGCCTTCGTCTAACTTCTTTTTATTTTTTTTTGCTTTTATAGCTGGAGCCCTATATGGATGAAAACTTTGTTTCAAGAGCCTTTGCCACCATGGGAGAGCTCGTACTGAGTGTAAAAATCATTCGAAACAGGTTGACAGGGTAACTGTTTATGCTTGTTCTCAGTCTGTTCTACCAGTGCGTTTGGATTAAACCCTTTGCCCTCTGCCCATCACTCTGGTCCTGTCCATGGGATGGATGGATGGATGGATGGTGATTTTCCCTTTGAGCTTTTCACCATTGCTGCCAGCAATATGGATCTATTGATGATAGCAATGGAGAGGACAATCCCCATCAGCACACCAGGGTTTGGCCCTCATCCTTGCAGTGCCTCAGCACTCATTCCGAGCGATGTATGTATGCCATACAGTCCTTTGGGAACTACACCTGCAGGCTGAAGGCTTCAGTGATTAGTCTGTGTTAATTGTTGCACTAGTGCAGCTACGTGGTGCTGGCAGAGGTGGGAAGTCTGAGTTTAGAAGGAGCCATATGAGAATCTTTTGAGTTAATTTGAAATAAAATGAGTGACCATACACAGAATAAAGCAGTTTCATGTTCTTATAAATGTTGTCATTTCAGTTTTCAGTTGTTTAAGCTTGGGTGGGAAAATTTATATAGTCAATGGAAGTAGGAAGTAAACTAATTATGAGCAAAACTATTTTCTATAGGCTTATGTTGACGTGACTTACTGGTAAGTAGGGGCTGTCCTTTTACTTGAGATCCAAGATTATTTTGCTAGCTTCTTTTTGGTACCTAATGTTTAATAGTTTGAACAATAAATTGTTCTAAGTATTGCAACTATCACAAATTTCCTACCAGTTATCTAAAAGTATAATATTCCTCCTCAAATGTGTTTTAAATCTGAAATCTTTCTCTCTCCCCTCCTGTGTCTATATTCAGAATTCCAGCAGGCTATTGCTTTGTAGAATTTGCAGATCTAGCTACTGCAGAGAAATGTTTACACAAAATCAATGGAAAACCGCTTCCTGGTGCTACACCGGTAAGTAAATGAAATCAGCCAACTGCGAAAACAAAATTGGGAAGGGATAGATAGTGTATAATCTGTTATTTTGAATGATTACAGACAAATTCATCATTAGCAAACTGGGATTCTTCATTTCTTTTAGAGTTAAATTAATGAACATAAAACTATTAATGTTCTTGCTCAGAAAACTGTTGGAAAAAAAATACTAATTTCTGTGTGAATGTCTGGATAAAATCCAGGAATAGAAATGTTGGATTTCTGGGCCTTTCTCCTGTTACCAAAGTTGGACTAATAAGACACTAGAGAAGAACAAGGGAAAATAGATGGAGTATACCCACTGCAGTCCTTCGGTCTCTCTTTGTTTGTAGTTCCCTATGAATTTGTTACAGGTTGGATCTTGTTATATATGTACAAGGAGAACTTGCAAGTTCACACTGAGTTTTGAGTTACTTTGATTTGCAGGAGAAACACGACTTTTAGTCCTGATATTCCTCTTGGCCTTTAACAAACAAAAGTTATTCAAACTTGTTGACAGTGGAGAAAGAGCTAGGCCATTGTATGATCACAACACATAACGAATGTCTTGGATTCACAAAAGCTAGGTAGTTAGGAAGAAGAGGAGGAAGAGTCACAGGGGCTAATTTTAGGATGTTGACTCGAATGTGATGGCTGACACAGCTGTCCCTTGTAGCCACTAAAGTTGGCTGCAGTAGCTGAGATGACTGGTTCATAAAGCATCTCTAGAATCACCTCAGTTACAGTGTGATATAGTAAGGTACATGGATGCCTGTTTTGGTGTAGTTAATACTCTTGAGTAGGAAACTGGGAAGTTCAGGTGTTCTTTGAACTAGTTGGTCAACCTTCCTGAGAGGAAGGGGTAGATGAGAGGCCTGGAGGGATCTGTTCACCTGTCCTGTTTAATATGTCCTTACACTGCAAATCACAGCCCACAATTAAGGGAAGAGCTAATCTTCCTAGCTGCCTCCTGTAGTCACTGCAGAGGGAAAG